>NW_014040272.1:51831-63405 GCF_001186125.1 Sphaeroforma arctica JP610 | reverse complement strand
TAGTGAGTACACACGACAACCTCAACCTATCATTTGGTTTATCATCTACTTCCGATGTGGTAGAACTATGCCCTAACTTGCTCAGTTGTATACGAAATATTTTGTTTCTTGGTGGATACAGTTGCTTGTCACCATTGTACATAGTACCTCAATGAGAATTAGTTTCGATCTGTTTAATTCGTTGCCCATTGCGTGGGCGGCCTTGGTCGCGTCCGCTGATACTATTTACTTCTGCCGCTTATTTTCTACCTACTGATTTATATCAACTCTATTATAGAGATACACATCCGAATTAGTGAATGTATGATTGAGGTTATAGCATTAGGTGAATGTATGATGTTTGCAAGTGTCGAAATCTTATTTCTATCGAATTGCTATACATTATGAATAGAACATATACAGAAGATTCGAAGCGTTTTCAAAGCACTCTCATTAAGGACAACATTAAAAGGGGACATTCGATACTTTGTTCGCGAAACCAGAATCAATGCAAGTCTGTGATTGAGAATATACGCATTTAGCACAAGATGAGCACCGTCGCGCCATCGGCGTATGCACATGCATGACGTGGATTTTTGGAATGTTGTAAGAATCATCTGTTCATTTTACGAAGGCGATTCATTTTATTGAGACGTAAACATATACGTGTCGGCATTTAAACTTGTTAGCAGATGTTTGTTTGCGCTGTAGTAAACCCATTGTGATACTCACTATAGAGAGCGAAAGCCACGGTGCTATTGGGCGATTCAAAAGAAGAGCACGAATTGCGGAGTAGAAAGTTCACACTGGATATAGACCTGACCACATTCTCGAAGATGATCATAGCCGTGGCAAAGAAAATGTACGGGGATAGCGAGGGTGATGAGTTCAAGCTGTGCTTCATGACCGAAGGCGGTATGTGCCTCCCTTTCCTTTGTAGTATGGCTGTTCTGTATATGCCTTGGGCTGGTACAACAACGGTGAGACCTTCCTACGTGCACTCTGGATAGCAAACCTATTGTTTGTTACTATGAAGTGGGCGGATAGGTTTAGCATACAAAACACGCAATCGTGCTTTCGCATCTCGGCATTAGGTAATACCAAAGTTCTATTTCGCACCTCGATTAAGGTACAACCACAACATCAAAGCATCGCTGCGTATATATGTCATTACACGCGTAAAAACATTTCTGATGGATATCCCCTATTTGTGACATCTCTCTATATGGTAGAGGAGCGCTACATGCCAACCTGGGGTGGTGCGAGCCAAAGAGCACGGCGCTTTATCTGACGGTCATGGCGTGTTTGTATTAAGGTGTGCACGTGAATTGATTTTGCTTGCTTTTATTCTACAGTCTATGATGTTCTAATGCCGAATCTGATTAGCCGACAAAAGCCAAATAATGAAACTGTATTCTTCTTGTTCTCCATGGGGGTTTGAATAAGGGTAGTATAGAAGTTCTTTCAGCTTCAGCCCAACACATATCCGTTGGATAACTAATTCAAGCTCGTCTCTTTTTAGAGAACTTCGGCCTTACCCTACTTGTATTGTGGTAACGAGAATGTGCCCAACAAAAATAAGTTTCAAATGTGTTCCCTCCATCGCGGATCTGCTATTAGTTCGACGGTTGTACATATCTATGGATATACATTCTTATTTCTGTCAGAGTATCTAATTCAATTCATAAGGGGTTAACACCACCATTCTAATACTACCACGCATCTGACTTATCGCTCAGACAAAGAAGTATAATGCGTGCCGTTCAGGGGAAAGACACCAAAAAAGGACACTGGCGAAGTAAACTGAAGAACCAGAAGAAAAGCCTTCCCGATTTGTAAGTGAGTGTGACGTATTCGGAATGGTCACAGGTTTTGCATGCTGCTGCAAGACTTTGCACGCTTTTATGAGACCATAGGTATCACCTACTCATTTTGTTAAGGACTTGACTTCCTCAGTGAGTGATTTGTCGACTGCATGTGTGTTCAGCGATCGCTCAATGTTCCTTTCCTGAACGTACGCGGCATTGGAGATAGCTAGAAAGAATCTAAACATTGCAATCTAGTTGACTATACATGCGACCTTCCTCACATTCTTTGCCTGCCATAGAAACACATAACGCTTTACTTTCAACAAGTGACACAACTTTCCAGTTTTAGCACTATGAATCATTGCTAGGGATCTTTGTGGTATTAAAGGAAGGAGGGCATGGTATTGGACCTTGCCAGCGTCATCAGCCTTCCAAGTTTATCTATAGCCAACATTCATTGGTGCGAGGAAGGATCGCAACATAAGTACCCGTCATACAAGTACCTATCATAGTAATAAGATCCTCTTTGTAACTCCGCATCGTCTCTTTGCAACTTCAGCAAGGGCACGCTTCTCAGACAGCCGAAGAAGAAAGGCAAAGCCGCGGAATCGCACGTGCAAGTTCAGACCGAAACATCTTTACAATTAGACAGCACTTCACAAGACAAGACTTATGACGACAACATCACTCTCAACAAGGCCTACAACAGTAACGCACAAGAGAAGCAACCGACCAACGAACAAGGCTATAAGGACAACGCCATCAGGAAGCACCACAGTACTACGAGGTATGAGTAGCCGGTATTGTCTCCTGTTTAAGGGATATATTTGAAACCTACTCCAAAAGCTTATGTGATGTGTTCCCATTAAAATCCAAGTCAAGCCTCGAATGTCGGTACCTGTCGTCTGTTCAGCAGATAATTGTAGTCGATGGATTTGACTTTTTGGTGTACACGAGTGTTGTATTGTTTCGTGCGAACGATACCTCGTGATACATCTTTGCATTCCAAACAAAACCGTTTAGCACGTGCACGTCGAGATTGTCTCCCTCATTACTTCTGACATCAGGCAAACCATCAATAGCGCTGCAACTCCCAAAGCAATGACGGGATGACGGAGAGCAGGGAAATGACCGGGTACATAGTAACACTGTCCACTTTGTTGACATTCATTGTGAAGTTCTAGTAGTAAAGTGGGGAACAATCAGCCAATACTTTGAAGACGATTCTATTGTAGACTATATTCCTAATATAGATACGTTGCGCTTGAGTTTTTAGATCACTAACCATCCCTTCCGTTGATATTTTGCGGTCGCTCGCGGCGACTTCAGAGAACAACTTATGGGCACACTTATAAAGAAGAAGAAGGGAAGATGTTCGACCAAGAACGACGTGCACACAAATTCCTGTATGTGAATATATTGTCGCCAACATACACCGCCGGTCACTAACTTTGTTTAGCGAAGTTGACTGAAGCTTCACGCTATCTAAATAGGCCTTATAAGTCATTTTTCAATCCTTCTAGGTGTTTTGTACTAGTTCGCCATGTACACGAAACTTGTTTTGTTGGTATGCCGAACAAGACATACGTCAAGCACCTAATGAACAACCACTAGATGATTTTGCAAATATTTTTTCAGTACTGAAGTCCATAGTGTATTACAATCTGTGGGAAAAGGGGTTTCTCACTTTTGGTGTACCGATTCTGCTAAAAAAATGCCTATATTTACAACTAAAACTACATGTATATTTATAGCGCATTGGTATCTATATCATTAGAACCTTAAGGATTTGAGTATATTTGATCCCATACACGTGCTACAATATAGACACAATGTATCTTGTGAATTCTACTGCGGGTGGGTTCAATATTCTACTTATATGTTTGAAATTGAAGTTATCACATCCCGCAGCACTAAACTACACTTACAACTTGCTTGTGGACTTGCTAGGGAACTAAGTTATTTGATCTTTCACGATAAATGGCCAATATCTGTCTCTTCAAATGTTACGAACACTTGGAGTTTTTATCTTTTTTAATTATACATGTGAACTACAGATTCCCATTAATTTGGGATGACAACTGCAGAAACTTGCATAAAGTATACGGCTACCATGGTATATAGTGACATACAATCTGTTGCAATACTGTCTTCAGTGTTAATTTGGTAGCAAATAGAAACTAGTATATGTGCCGACGTAAACAATTGTCTAGATTGTTTCACGTATACCTAAAGACACATTCGCGCCTACAGACCAGCCTTCTTCAGGTTTCTCACATATTTTTTGTTAATGTTTTATTCTCCGGTCCTAAAGATCAGCATTTGAAGTTCGGTATTCCGCTGGCCGTAGCGTCCGATGACGGCAAAGCAGTTTCCAGGATTGTGACGATCTGCTGCAGATTTATAGAGGACCATGGTGTGTTTTAGAAAGATACGTGTTTGTGTATAGTGTTTCTACTGCTGGAGATTCATAGGGGGTTATGATGAGTTTGAAATCATATGCAAATGTTTATGCCGTGTCTACTACCGTAGCTTTGCAGAGGGCCATGACGAGTTTCAAATGAGGTGCGGTTGCATAAAGGATACCACTTGTACTGTTAAAGCTTCATAGAGATGCAGTTGTATTTGCTGTTTCTAAAGTTGTGCCCCTGAGAAGGGAGGCTATCAGACGGATGTAAAGCAACAAGCATCTTCAAACAATACTCTCAGTCGATCGTCCTTTTGAGCTGCTGGACTAAAACTTTCATATGGGCTGCCACTAAGTATCAATGGGGGCTCTAATTGTGTATGAGTTAGATTCACAAAAGTATTGTCAGTCAGATAAGTTCGACAGTCCGAAATAACCGTGTATTATCAATCAAGATACGATGTGTAGTACAATCGGGAGGCGCGTTGTGCTGGCTGACTTTATCGTTTTTTCCGGTATCTTCGAGCAGCTTGGATTCTCTGATTTTGAGGTAACATCCAGGTGCAATGATATATGGACACTCGTGTGCGGAGTACCACGTAGGAGCTGATTTAGAATTGCGGTGTTTTTCGATGACATGATAAAAACATATACATAATTTACCTGAGCCAACATTCATGGAGATTATGTTACCCTATTGTGCTGAATCTTCGAGAGTACAGTAGCTGCCGCTCGTTCGTTTACGGGCAGATGTGCCACAGCTACATATGCATCAGCTAAATATGCATTTGTCACCGTATAGCTTTTATCCGCGAGGACACTATGATAGCTTTAGTTGAACTACACGTCCGTTCACTAACTAACTGGAAGCACGTACAGAATATTCCAGACAACAGATACCCAGATACTATATACATGCCTGTGCCGGGAAAAGCTTTCCGCGGGTGACTAATCATACGCATCTGAATTCTATCAAATATCACAGCACGGGAAGGGATCTATAAAATATTTGGGAGAACAAAGACGGTGCTTGAATTGAAAGATATGTTTTCTAGAGGTGAGTGACTACATAACCCAGGTTTTGAACATGCGAACAATTGTGTGCGTAGAGCTCATTTTCTAACTCCAGAGTTACAATGATAGACATTGTTTTCAAAAGCAATGTAGCTCGCGATAGTCATCCTGTATATTTGCTTCCGATATTGACTCACAATTCACTTTATACTACGTACAGGCTTAGTATTGGACCTAAATAAGGACTCACAATTTACTTTATACTACTTACAGGGCTAGTACTGGACCTAGAAATTAGCGGATTTGATTCCGTGGATGTGGCCAGTCTGTTTAAACTTTACTTTAGAGACTTGCCTGGTCACATACTTGGCACTAAATCGGTGTTGATAGCGCTCCGAGACTTAGCAAGTATGTCATTTTCTCTGCACCTGTATTGTATGTCGTGGTTTTGTCGTTCGTGTGTTAGGTAAGAGTTGGCACACAATACCATACCTACTCAAATGTACCAATCTGCCAAAACCTGGTTTGTATCGAGATCATACGTGGAGTATGATAACGTCGGGGGTCATGTGTAAGTGGGGATACAATATCCCACTGAGTGTGTGGTAGTTGTATCTTGGGTTCATGGACGGAGTTTGCTTGTGTGAGAGAGAACAAGGTTTGAGCAAGGGTTGACAGTGGATAAGTATCATTCACCTTGTGCACGTCATGTGCGCGTGAATGGGTGTTTGGCTATTGCGGGCCATAGACGAATATCCCTTGTCGATTGTCCAGAAACCGACAGCGAACAGAACTCATTTATGCACTCTCAGGCTCGAGCATAGCGTATCATTGTGTGTGCGCGATGAATGCGATGAGCCAAATCTGCCAGTGTGTAAAATATTCACAGCGAAACTTTTAAAATATTCCCAGGGGAACTTCCATATTGAGTATCGTACAAGTTGTTCTGATACGTCGATTGCTTAAAATGTTTCATCATAATGAAATATACTACGCTGCAAAGGCGTTGCGTATCAACCATCTGAGGCAGTCTGCGACTAAACAACTGACATATCAAAATCAACAACCGATTCACTTCACTAGAA
Organism: Sphaeroforma arctica JP610; assembly: GCF_001186125.1. NCBI lineage: Eukaryota > Ichthyosporea > Ichthyophonida > Sphaeroforma > Sphaeroforma arctica. The sequence goes on along the minus strand of NW_014040272.1, from coordinate 57,112 downwards.
GACATCGAAGACACCAAGGAACGGGTACGTTGGATCCAGCATTGCTTAGGGTCACTCCCAGCAGTGAATATGAACATTCTCAGATACTTGATCAGGCATATGCAAGTGATCATTGCCAAAGACTCACTCAAGATGTCTAGGGAGACATTTGCTGACGCCTTCAGTACTACCCTTGACATTCCCACAATCGTGATTGGTATGGCATATGGTTGTTACCTGTCCATGCCAAATTGTCATGCTTGTACGTACAACGTTTCTCTCGACCTCATATACCCCAAACTGAGGCTCTTTAGCCAATCCGTCTAATGTCTATCATGTTTGTTATTATATCCGTCCAACTAACAGTACCTATAAGAACCTTGATTCCTGGTGTGTATGCGTGCTCGCGTCAAACTTGATTCAAGGTTTTATATACCATCGCGCAATAGCGTCTATGTTTTGACTGTGCTGTTCTATTTGGATTTATTACCACTGAGTGCTACTTGTCTTGCCCCGTTTTCTTGCTTTGGCACCATTGTCTCCTTCGTAGATGCTCAAGTATCCAAGTTGAGATTGGTCCCAATGTTTGCTTCGGTATATTTTCCTGGCAAGTTTCTCTATTTGTTTTCAAATATTAGCGATACATATGCTATGGAATACAAAGTGCAGGTTGAAACCTTGTTCATGTTTGGTAGTAACGTCAGTTTCACTATGTGTTTACTATGTTTTATCTTGTTTTACTGTCATTGCATGCTACATGATAGTAGCTTGATTTTAATTATATACAATGACATGCTGCGCTTGTGCCGACGTTGCACCTTTGTGAAACGTGAGCGACACCTGAGTACCATATAGCGTCGTTGAAGCCCTTGTTGACATGAATCACGGACAGTGTTTGTGGTGTCATACTCTTGTATTGTATCTGGTGTATGTTGGTTTATTTATCAAGTGTAGGCCGTGTTTCTGGGACATCCTATAGACTTTGTGTGTAGTTGAGAAGGTATTTTCACGCTTCTTTGACTTTCAAAAAAATATTACGGGTTGATAATTCTGATTTGTTTCTTAGCTCTTGATACAATGTGATTTTTCATCTTTCCTATCTACAGTGGATATGGTGAATCATTTCAGTGATATCTTCGAGCATGAGCAATTAGAGAGTGCTAATGACAGCAGCAGCGACGAAAGCACTAGCGACAGTGGCGGTGGTAGCAAGAAGCACAGGGAAATGGGTAATGGCAACAGTATGGAAGAACAGTTGTGAAAGAATCAGTTTGGTAGTGCAAGCAATCACACTTGAGCACAGTCTGATAATCTGTATTTTGCGGACGAACGTCGGATATATACGTCGGAAACGACGGTGACAATAAAAAAAACTACACTTCGTATTAGAGGTTGAAACTCGGCGGTTAGCGCTATACACAACCAGATTTCGGTGTTTTTTATCTCCAAAGTGTGAGCGTGCCGAGATATATCATCTCAATCAGACGATATGCATTGCGATGACGCGGTAGCGTTGGACATCGAGCCAGGGAGCTCAAGCTAAAGCCAGGAGACTCAAGTGAATCATACGCGCACTCAGACAGGACCAGCCCAATCACCAAGTGCGGATATATTTCAAGCCCGCCAGTGATTTGCCTACGGCCCTGACATCCAGTTAACTAGACCGCGAAACGGCAGTCGCCAACGGTTTTAACACAACGGACGCCGAAGGCGAATGGCGAGTACACCACAGAGAGTGCGCACACTATCGCACGAATCCTAAAACAGTTCTACCGTAGGCCGTTGAACGCGGTAGATACAGTACAATACACAACACCAAACTGTCCTCAAATGCAGAGAGATGATATACGCTGAGACAATACAAAGTGCGTTATGCTATGTATATTCTTTATAAGATGAATTAGAATTCTAGTTTGAAGTGTACCAATTGCATTGCAGGCGGTGGATTTATGAGCCTTCGCTTTGATCGTATACTCGAAGTAAGTACTATTACACCAATGGCGGTTGCTCAGGAGCGGTCTCCACAATATATTCACTAGAGCATCTTCTGCAAAGCCATTGTACAAACGACAGCTCATTGCTCTCGCTCAAAAATATCTGAGTCTAAATATCAGGGTGTTCTAATAAACAATCTTTTATTTTTTATACTACTATAATTTGTTTATTTAAGATTCCGTCGGCCGGGGCCCTTCGTCAGTTTCAATACGGACGGCGTGCTCTCTAAGATATCGCTGAGCCTCGCCGGCAGCTCCTCTCCACCCTCACTCCTGTCTTCGCTCGTGTACATCTGATCTACCATATCCAGTTGTGACTCGCCCGTACTCATTTTCTCCTTACTCTCTGTTGCCTTACTACTACCTATACCATCCCCAAAGAGACTGCTCTTCTCGGGAGTAGTGACATCCACATTCAGCCTCAGCGGACTTCCCGGCGGTCCGATCGCTTCATCGGCAAACGATACGCGGCGTTTGTCCATACCGTCGTATTCATCCGGCATTGCCGAGAATACAGACACCCCCGTCGCATACGACCCAGCGCTGCCAGACGACGGCTGTCTGTTGATTGTGCCCATCGGTATGTTGAGCTCTGACCCCATCCGCGCCGCGAGTGTACGATCCTCGTTGATGCGTGATCCGCCATCATCGTTGGTGTGGCTCAGGGTCATATTGCTGCTCTCACTTTGCAACCGCCGGCGTACGGCCTCTCGTGGGCCCATAAACGCCATATCTCGCCTTAAAGACCCGTCCAGACCACTCTTATCCGGCCGCAGCACTTCTCTGTCCTGCAGGCGCTGGCGCATGATATCATTGAGCATGTCTATGCCCCGATCCAGATCCTCATACACCTGAGATTCAATCAGAAATCCCTCAGGCTCCCGCGGCTGGTCGCTGCCGCCCGATTGGGAGTGGCTGTCGTTGGTAGTGATCCCGGACTTCTTGTATGATAGCGGCCTGGTCATCTGTCGAAGGACCTGTTTCGGTTTCGGAAGCTTCGCGTGGTATACGTAACTGCAGTATGCGGAAGGGGTAATCGTGGTTTAGCAAAGCGAACTTGATAAAGTGTATATCAGATATCAGATGGTGGTTATTGACAGGACTAACCAAGCTCAGCGAGTCTGTCCCTCTGAGATCTGTCATGAAGTTTACGTCATCGTATGGAGCGTACAGTGTGTTATGTGTGGGTTAGAACGCCTGGCCCATTAACCCTACACACCATCCAGCACAACTTTCATATGAGATTGCTTGACAAATTCTTTCAGAATCTGATACTCCGAATATCTGAAGCTTGTATAAAGCACGTGTATAGGCGTGATGTTCTCACAACAGTCAGACCAGTACTTCATGATCTATACCCGGCACAACGATGCTTCATCCCTGCGAATGCAAATACATACCCCAAAATTCGAACACCGGTGACGAGTAGGATGGTGCACACTGTCAAACTGATGAGGCCTGTGCCGTCGAGATTGTCTATTAGCTTCCAGCACAGAGAGTAGATGAACGCACCCAGCCCCGCTGATACACAGTATACATCCTGTGAATAGTGTAAAATGTTCGTGTATGTTTGAGCTGAGATTGAATACCTGGCGGACGAGACAATCAGGGAGATCCGGCGAGTCAGTCCAGTTGCTACTGCTGCTTGTGTGCAAAGCTACGCATGTTCATGAGACTCAAATATCGACAGATACCTCATGGCTAAGGTGGTCACTGATGCATATATACGACACAACGGCTCACTCGACGTCGAGTTCTTAGAGGAATGACAATACGACAAATCGCTCGAGGGCACCAAAATCCAAGTCAGGTAGTACGTGATTACACGGTTTAAATCCTCAAATACACTCGATTTTGTACCTAAATACTAATCCTTACCTGATTTTCACACAAATCTACACAGCCGCACACACCTCTTTAAAAACGGTTGCAATGCGCCCACTCAGAGTGTCACGGATGACACCCCCGCCCGCACCGGACAGCACAGCCATGAAGATACACGTGGGAATGGGAAGATCCAGCTGCAGAGACTTGGTGGCACCCATGACAACAAAGGCACCCAGCCCAATGGCGTCCAACAACATCATCAGAAACGGGGGGAAGACACTCAGGTCCTTAAAGAAAGACACTATATACACTAGCACCACAGCCGCCATGCTCAGGTAGAGGTACAGTGCATTGGAAATCCAGAAAACCGGAAGATCCAGGATCAGATCTCGCACTGTGCCACCCCCGCACGCGGTTACGAAGGCAAAGATGATCATCCCTAGCAACGAGAAAGAAAGGCCGAGTGCCACTTTGAGATGGGTTGCTTGCCTGGCGAAATCATGCGCAAGGATATACACATGGTCGATAGGTGTCCGTAAACTAACCGCAGGGCCGATAGGTGTGTTCGCCTAGCGAATCTCTTAAAATGTACACGTTAAGATCTTGTCTGCCTGAGTGCTAGCCTGGGTAGGAAAGAGTGTATTGAGTGTGCGAGAGATTTTTTGTATCTGGCTTTCTGTACGTGCTTCTATATAGCTCGTGGGCATCCTTGTGCATAATTATAGGGAGAATCAGAGACCGGAAATGGTGTACAATTATGCAGCGGATATTTTTTGAATCATTTGCGCAGTTCAACCAAAAGAAATTCCCGAATTTGTCAATTCTGGAACACGGATCGTTCATTGTAGGCCCTTGTATCCTGAGACGCACACACTCAACCATGGAGAACCATGCTACGGAATAATCCATACACCGTTGAGCGGCAAAGGCGTCGTCGATACTCGAACGCTGCACACCAAAACTGAGACCCGATCAATACTTAATTACAACAAGGGATCACCCCCATTACTGTACGATACACCGTGCAATGTTGCTGAAAAAGGATATTTTTCAAGCGGTGCCAAATTCTTGAACACTCGTGACATTTTACACAAATACAGATATGTAACTACTGTGAATACAACCGCATCAATCAATCGAGTTCGTTCATTTTTAATAATAAGTTTGTTGTTTAAGTCAATGGCAAGCAAAGAAACTTGCAGATAATAGAGACACAATGAAGCGCACATGTAAATTCTAATCATTTGTGTACAAAAACACCTATTCAATTTGGAATCAAACAGCAAAAGACCTTCTGAGACATACCGACGATGTCACATCCTTCTCGCGCTCCACTGAGTCCACCCTCGATGGCAAAGACTACGGTCCCGACAACTATATGAATATATAGAAATACGAGTTGGTGTGCGTATGTTCGTAATAGGTAGACAGTGCTCCTATGGGAGAGCAGTGAGCATAATCAGCTTCAGTGACATGTCAAG
>NW_014040272.1:36430-51628 GCF_001186125.1 Sphaeroforma arctica JP610 | reverse complement strand
GAAAGATGCGTGATCTTGCTTGCACATACAGCTTGATTGAATAGTACTCTTGTTATATACATGTACACTTACTATCTAGTATATCCAGAATAAGGTCAACCTCTTGACTCGATTTGGTGTCTGCCATCCCGTCGAACACTGCTTGTACACCAAAATATCAGATGTCGAATTCAGACTAAGTTGAAATCCAACTAAGTCAAATACGATCTAAGAAGGGCTTGTGATGAAGCCGTCTCAAAAAAAAAATATGCCTGTGTCCCATTTGTCTTTGTCATGTCCAACAACGAGTTGACTGATATAATCATATCTTGTGCAACAGGTACAGTGAAACAAACTTCTGTAGCGTATACAAGGTGAAACGTTCAGTACCGATGGCAAATCTACTTCACATCTGTTGGAAGGAACATGCCCTCACAACAGGCCCTGGCTCAATTCACTACTCTATGGCTTTAAGCTTCTACAATCTGCTACTGAACCCTTGAAATTCACATACGAATCGGTTTTAGTACCCTATGTCCCTATATACATATAGATACATAAACGCTATGTATTTTAATATTTTCATCACTTCTACCGCGAGCTTCTGGCGAGGAAGAAAGATTTCCCATTTTGAGACTCGAGTTGTCCAGTGGCAACAAGCAGATTTTCGTATCCAATCGATTTTTCCGCAGCCTTGGAATAGTCCAATAGAAACCTTATAATTTAGGCTAACGTTGACAGGAATTTTAAGCTGATACCGAACTTCATTGATATGCATGTGCGTTGAGCCGCCAAAAAGTGTCATCACAAAGTCTATTTATAGAACCACAGGAAAACGAAAGAATCTGTGTGCTGCATTTTCGACTGCCACAAGAGAGATGACAGCGATATTGGTCAACACGTTCGAGGGTTCAGAATTCAGATGTCCCCACTCCAGTGTGTAAATAAACATTGGCAAGCAAACAGTGCTGATGAAAATGCATAGCAACTCTTACATATCGTAGCATATCCGAGAGCGCAATAGTGTCTCATTTCATATTCATTGTGCGCGCATCTATCGCGCACGCTTGTATCTCGGGGGATCATAAAGAGATGATGGTATGATCAATCACGGTACCACTACAGCATACTGCAAACAGCCTACTGAAAACAAGTACAGTTCCTTGTGTGAATATAGTACGAAACACGATAACCGAACATTATTGCTTGTATAACTGTAGTATGAGATAAAATATCGAAATAGCATTGAATAGTCCGACCAACACAGTCGCAATCATGGTGCGTGCGTATGTTGGTAGTAAGTGCGCAATACTGCGAACGCACTTGTGTACGGCTGCAATGTTTCGCTCAAGCACAAGCCCTGCACTTAGGCATACCCGCCAGCAGCCTGTACGCACTTACATAACACACAGAAAGGATGCGAAATATAGTGAAATAGGGGCAAATATAGGTCTTAGAATGCATAAGCAATCATCCTTGGACTATAGGAGTGGGTTAGCAACAACACCACTACCACTACGACGAGGATATAACACGTACCATGCAATGATCAGCGAGAGCGAGAGCGAGTTGAGCTCGGGCCACCACGACCCTTCAGAAAGCAGGTTCAATCCGAACACTCTTTCGACTATGAATAGTACAGTTGACAGCGATTCAGCAACAACAGCTATAGCCACACACCAGGTGAACCCAGATACAGCGAATGTGATATCACTAGGTTCGAATTCGAATACGAATATGAATACAAGTAAAGGGCCTGGTGTAAACGATATAGATAGAGCTGTAGGCGGTGTGAATGGTAGTGTGAGGGAAGTTTGTGGTTGGAATCCGGATGGGGATGGACATGCTACAGAATTGAATGCCCCCAACGAACAAAAACGAAGTTCATGGTCACCAAGGGGGAGACGAGAGAAAGACAATCAGAACCCCTTGAAACTAAACTTGAGAATTCACCCAGAAGCTAAGAATGTTTTGGGAGCGCACCAGTCCTTGCCGAGGTAAGCGGAGTGGATGCGAAAGGTCTTTTTGTCATCAGTTATCGATTCAATAAGTCTATATGAAGTTAAATTGGTTGTCTAATTGTTTTATATTATAGTTACCTATTCGGTTTCTCCATTGTCATAGGCTGGGTGCTCGATTTTCAATATATGCTTGTGTATCTAATGATGTCTCTCAATACATAGGTATATTTGTATTTGTATCTATCTATCTACAGACACACCGGCAGACACGCACAATTTTATATATATATATGTAAATATATATATATATATATATGTGAATATATACATATATATATATATACATATGTATATATATATATATATCTATCAACACATATTTATTATCAGTATATATGCATATTTACATACATTCTTACACGCGCACACACACATATATATATATATATATATATATATATATATATATATATATATATATATGGATATATATATATATGAATTTATGTATGTATGTATGTATCATATATATATATATAAATACAAATATAGAAATATATATATATATCTATTTTCATATACATACACACACATGTATGTAATATATATATAAATACGTACTTATATATATATATGGATGTATATATTTCTATATTTATATATAAATATATATATATAAATATATACGTATACATATATATATATATATATATATTGTATATATATGGGTGTGTTTATTGCATGTTTCTATATTTCTATATTTGTATTATAATTATACGATCGTGTCTATATTTATGTTTCAAATTACATCTGTATGTATATATAAATATCTGTATTTATATATATATATATATATATATTATATTTAAATATTTATATGCATATACATATATATATAAATGTAAATATATATGTGTGTGTAGATTTATATATATATATAAATATATATATATATATATATACAAAATTTGTATACCGTTTTTGCGAGTGTGAATGCTGTTCGTAAGTGATTTTCGATCCAATTTCAATTGTATGACTCTGTTCGGATAGATATATTGGCCAGCGCGGAAGGAAAAGGCTTAAGTATTGTCATTTCACAGCACCTTGCACACACATATATACGTACCTGTACCTTAATATGTGCATTTTAGGTCTAAGAAACTTACACAAGGCCCGTGTATTTTGTGTAGTGTGTGAATGGCCTAATTTTACATGTACGCATTCCGCTGGTGTATTCAAGTCATACATGCACAGAAATGCTAAGTCGCACGTAGATGTGACCACTGCATGTAGTGTAGGCCGCTCATTCAAGTGTACACGTCAGTCTTCCGTGGTATTCTGTAGCGAGTATTCCTTTGTGCGCCAAATTCACTTACACCATTTAAACCGCACTCGCCTCAGTTTCCGGAGAGATGTTGATGCCATATTCGCAGGCAAGGGGTCGAAGAGGAAGCTGGACGAGGACTTGCTGATCAATGCGCTCAACAATATCCGCAAACGGCTGGCCATATCCCCCACTGTATGTCTGCACGCGCCAGTCAACTGTATTTCCTTTATGTTAGATCAATTTTAAGAGATTGAGAACTGTAAATCATGACCGAATCGAAGGCCATACCCCACGGCATTGTCTAGATCTGTATGTCACGAAGAGTATGATCTCATCGACTGTAACGTAAGTAGCAGCCTGTGCAGTGAGTTCACATGGCAAGTTAGCTGCCCTCTTGCCGCAATTGCCAACGAATCGCCTACAGTTGTGAATTGATGTGCAATGAGGCTTGCGTACAGTTTTCACTACGTGTTCCTCCTACACCGCTGTAAGGATGTTTAGTCGTTTCGCATGCCACGATGACGGTGTTTGTGTTGCAATGTTCACATCTATCACGAAAATCATGTACGAGCTTCCTGGGGCAGTCTAGTAGCACTGACCGTGTACTACAAAGGGGTTTAATCAGCACGAACACCATTGAATTGTTGAGTCGTCATTGCCCGTGGTGAGATTTACTATGGCCACAGGAGTTTGTCTAACATTTAATATCTGTATACCCCCGTTCACCCAAAACTTTGTCATTTCATTAATAACACGCCTACATATGCTTTCAAGTACCCTTGTAGATTTAGAGCATGTTTCCCGACCTGTACCACTACATCCACACTTGATTGTCTGTTTAATTTGTCACTGCCACATCGCTTCGAGTTTCCTTCCATACCTTGGCCCTGTCTCTGGATCCATGTATACAAATTACTGTGCCCGTGTTAATCAGTCCCACTGACGTGTCGACTACCCTTCGGGACCCTTTCCATAGTATCGACTCGAGGAGTTCAACAGACTTGTGAATCGGATGCGGAGAGCGAATGTTAAATTCAGCAAGAACATTTACACGGAATTGACAAATGTCGGCTTTGAGGTAAGGGGGAGTCGCATGTTCGAATTGCACCTACATCACGTGGTGTTATCGCTTGTATTGTAGCACTCCCGCTCACAACGTGGTGTAGTTGTGCTGTTGCATATATACTAGTGCTCGAAGTATTCGTAATAGTCTATCCCATAGATTGCGACTCCTGATTTCATTGATATCTGATGATTGATCAATTTTCGAGGCTTACATATACATGCATTGAATGCCTGTTTTCGCGTCCCGCTACTAAGGGTCATATACAAACGGGTACTTGTGTACAAAAAGTGGGCTCAAGTCCACAGACAGGCCCTCCGAGCTCTAACGCACATGTAGGCCTGCGCAAGTGCGTGGACTCCAACTCTCAAAACACTTAACTTTGCAACACTCTTTCATATACGAATACAGATCGACGTCAGCGGTAAGACCGGATTCCACTACATGACCGAGATGAAAAAGCACGGTCACGCGGTCGAAGGAGAGCCCTACTTCTACTGTCTCAGTCATTTGGCAGAGAAGGGAGAGATTAAGACGGCTGAGCGCATCCTGACTGAGGTAAGTATGGATGGCGTGCGGATCGTATATTTGTCGGCGTGTTGTGTGCGAGAAGTGCTTGGGAGGAAGGTAAAGCACTGCGCATATTCAGGTATGTGTTTATTGCCGCAGAGAAGTATACAGTATGCGTGGGAGTGGATCAGAGGATAAGTTAAAAGAGGATGTGAGTGCAGATTAGTGAATTGGTGGGTACGGTTTGAAGGTAGGACGAGAATGGGGGGAGTACATGATGGACTACTATTTCGAATGGGGAGAGTACATGATGGACTACTGTTTCCTGCAAGTGGAAGGGATAGTGAAGTTGGGCAGTCATATGAGAGTGCAAGTTTTCACGGTGAATGATTGTCGCCTTTTCCTCTGTCTGCAATCGGAGAGGCGAACGCACTCACTCTAGAATAGCTCGTTACACAACACAACGCGAGTTTTCTCGCGTGATCAACCTTAATGGGTGCCTTATATGACTATGACGCTGATATTCATGTCCGTGCTACATGTTGTACGTTCACCAGCACCGGCCAGTGGTGGATAGCTAGTGCAGAACGTCTTGACGCGTGCGCAATACACACATATCCAAGCTTGTCGGAGCTGTCGACAACAGAGCATCGAAACTCTGATATGCTTAACACTCGATACTTCATATCACAACCGCTCGAGCAACTAACAAACCGTCCACACACGCAGATGGAGAAAGCAGGCACCGCCACTGAAGATTGCTACATCCCAATCATCCAAGCCTTGGTGAAAAATGGTAGGGAGAAAGACAGAATTAACTACATCTTCGAGCGCGCGCGGAAGGCCGATGTTCTGTTGGGCGTCAAGACATACACACAGTACATCGCCGCCATAGCTGAGAATCCTCATCTCGGGCTGGGAGAGATAGTTAGTGTGTGGGACAAGATGAGTAATATGGGCTTGGCTCAGAACAGTCATACAGCTCGTACAGCCATCAATGCCGCTGAGAAGTAGGTGTACCACGGTAGTCTGACTGAGTGTCGTTAGTGGGTATTGATTGTGGTGTCTATACATGAGGGCAATTTTTATTGGAAGATGTTTTGAAATTCTTAGAATACATCTTTACTATATCAATGAATATGGGCCACACACACATACACACACACACAGAGAGACTCTTTCACCACCTAGAGATAGGTTTCCCCTAAACATACAATTACATCTGCGGCTATCTGTACCTCCTTTTGAATGCTATCGTCAGCAACACGCTATACTTCATATCGTTGCATCACAAAGTGGGAACGGCAGCATGAGTGTCCCTCGCGTTCAAATCGTATTATAAAATTCGTACACAACGGCACATTTCAGTCAAGTTTATCACATGCCATCACCTGGACTTCAGATTTAAATTTTGCGCAACTAGCGAGTAGAGTAAAATTCTTATGCGTGATAAGAAGGATTGTTCCTTGTATATGTACTTCATCGTCCCGGTGTTGTTTCTCATGGATTCTGTTTTATGCAACACTTCTCACCATACTATCACCACAGTATGTCAGATCTCAAGGTGGTAGTGAGAATGGCTAAAAAAGCCCATGTGCTTGAAGATGCATACGTCCAACGAGCTCTAGTGTATTCCTATGCGAACTTGTATGCGTTGAAGGATGTCAGGCGCATGCTTCTACAAACACACTTAGACAACCATGGGCAACCGAGAAAACTGGGTGTGTCTGGTGTTACTTTTTCTCTGTCTCTGTATTTGAGATGCATTTGTACCCTTTGTATGCGTCTGTGGTGCATTTGTACCCTTCTGTGTGCGCTTGTAGTGCATATGCGTCCTTGTGTATTTATTCGTGGTGCACGTATGTTTGCCCGTGCGAATGGAATGCGCAAATCCTGGAGGGATCAAAGATTTCGAATTACTAGCTTTTGTCTTTTGAACTGTCCCAATTCTGAAATGATTGCTGGGGTGATAGGAAGCCTGCAGGTCGAAAGAAACGAATAACTCGTGCAATCTGCAGCGTATCAGAGTTTTTCTTTCTTTTCTTTCTTGTACACGGGATGCATTCTGCTTCACCGCTGAGCAGTTTAGAAGCCATCAACACAGCCTTCTCGTGAATGATAGTGCATGCAGTCTCGCTAATGTGCTATAGAGAACAAACAAAGGATTTGTCCACGCGGCAATGCACCTCTGTGCACTGTGCAATTTGAGCTTGGCGACCATGTTTGTATCCAAGGCAGAGCTCTTGCACACTTGTTCTAAATGTTTCGATATGCTTATCAGCTGATTTCGAGGGCACGATGGCCGGTGTGCTTACTCGCCTGGGGAACAAAGGCAATGCCCAGGCCAAAGCAGAGGCCACAACCTTTCTGTACAACTTGGTACGGGAGGAGCACATTCTGGTCAACCAGAAGTTCTGCACGCAGATGATGATGTACTTCACCAAAGCCCAACAGTACAGCAAGACCAAAGAAGTGTTCGAATTACTAAAAACCATGAAGGTAAGTCTGCAGCGTATCCGCTTCTGTAGTTGAGTTCTAGTTCTGTCGCAATTAAGTCTTTTCGGTATAAAATAGGTACCTGGCTGTGTGCCGAGGCTCTTTCTGAGAGTCTCCGTTGAAACAGTGATCAACCCCCTTCTCAAAGTACATCCTGTTGTGGTGTCTAGTGAATGCTCGCACACAAACCTTTTCCATTCTCCCTTCACATACACACATTCCCTATCCCAAAACACCTGCGCATCACTTCCCAATCACTAGCTGACCAACACACACACCCTTCACACCCGCGCATGCACACGACGTCTCCTCACAGGGTGGCTACGACACCCATGCCGCCAACGCCATGATCCACCAACTATCAATCGAGGGGAAGATCACCGACGCCGTCGAGCTGATGGCTGAGGTGAGCCGCAACCCAAACTGTGCCTTGGACCAGTTTACGATCGCACCCATCATCAACGCCGCCGCCAAAACCGACAACGCGCCCATGGTAGCCATGCTGCGCCAGCTCAGTAACCAGCACCAACTGCCGCGGTTCTATACCTCACTGCGCGCTGAGTTTGATATGCACGTGCGGATGGAGAACTTTGATATGTTGCTGCCCATCATTCAGGTAGGTAGTGTGTGTAGGAAGGAAGTGACGGCCTGTTGATACCGAAGCTTTGATCTCCCAATGAGGGGGGAATTTGTAGTACTATTGGCGTGTTGTGTCTTGTTCTCAAGGATGCGTTGATTGGTTGAGTTGTTGGTGCCTTCTGTTCAGGCACAATGTAGTATGTGGTGTGCATACGGGCTATTGATCTGCCACAGGTGTATTATTGCCTCGGTCGGTGCTAGGAAGTGCGTGATCACTTTGTGCGTTTGTGTTGATCCGTTTATTGCGAAGCATATTTACGCATGCAATCCCAGGCTACCAGGGGCTCGTTATTGCCAGTTTGTACTCCAACGCTTGGTGCTTAAGGTTTTAACTGTCGTATCATTATTTCCCTCAAACTGTTTGTACAACGGTCACGATCAGACCAGCCTCGAATGACGCTTCTGGGGGTTGTTCCCGCATCTGTGTATATATGATTCTAGCTTATTTGAAGGTGTTCATTCAAGTATAGAATATAGTAGTAGTTGTTGTCGTAAACCATAATAAACGGTAGATTGTATCTCACCTTGTCTTTCGCTTTACTAACAGGATATGAGAGAACTCAACCGGCCTTTCAGTGCCGATGTGTGTGAGATCATGATGAATCTGAATCTAAAACGCAACAATTACACGGGTGCGATGACGTGGTTTGGAAAGGCCATCAGTCATGACGCCCATATTCCCAGCAACGCGGTAAGTACCACAGTATTGTATCGCCATATACTTGTGTTCAGAGAATTGTAAGGTGTGTGGGTGATCACTGCGTACGTGAACTGTGTCTTCTCTTGTGTCTAGTGAATCGGAAGGTTTGAGGAGGACCTTTCACCCTGAATTTCCCTTCTATTAGTGTTTGAAGAATTGAACTATCTGCACCGGGAACTTCTGTTCTCGCTCATGAGTATAGGCGCGGCGCAGGGCATATGTATTGCTGAATATGTTCATGCTTCGCCGTCCACCCCACTGACTTGCCGGTGGGGTTTTCTCGCTATTTTACTGTGAACGTTGACTTCATAGTAATCATGTGAACCTATATATTGCCATGCATTCCTGCAGTACCACTGGAGTCCGGAAGTGTATGTCGAGGCACATCGAGCAATAGGCGTTGCGCTGGCAGACGCGGGGATACTTGATGGCTACGCTGAACTCGTACCCAATCAATTGCATGGCCAGGACGAGGAAGAGGTGCTAGTGATGCAGGACTTTGTACCGCAGCCTCAAAGACATGAACAGTAAGTGCCTTGCGTGCATGTATCGTAGTTGCCATGTTCGGGAAAACGGGGTCGGTTGATTTGAACATGTATTGAACCCTGGCCGTATTTAGCGTTGGGTCACGCCGTTGACGCTCAGCTTAGACTGTTGTGCAATGAAGGTGTGTGTAGTATTTTGGCTCGCCGCATATGGAGAGCGTATCATTTTGGTCTTTGAAAGTGTTAACATATTTTTGTTGAGAGTAGTACAATTGTATGTGAATGATAACCTCGTGTAGGATAGTCTACAAGATAAGCACTTCTGACCAAACTTGTGGGCCGATCATACATATGCGTACGCGCTCACATATCGCTTGTGGGATGCGAGAAATCAATGAAGTTGTATGTATTCTAGGTACTACATACAACTTACTTTGGAAGCCAGTGGCAATTGATGACACTACAGGGTCACACCACTCCGGATTGTATATAGTTTTCCAATGATCACAGCGCCGTACCATGTTTCTTAAGTGATGTCCGTTGTATCTACAGGGCCGTCCGTCAAGTGGCTAACAGACGTGAGCGTCGTTCGCATGCGAAGCGAGGTACTCCCCTTGCGGATACGCAAAAAGACATCATTCATGTGGACGCACCGAAGGTTACCGAACATAACGCTGCACACAGGATCAGTCCGAAGAATAGTCAGGCACGGCCGATGGCGCAGAAAACCGAACCCCTGCATGCCGGTAGAGGGGTGTGGCGAACAAATTACACGCCTATGACTATGGTGGCACGAGATGGGCAGAAGGCTTCACCGCTGGTGGTGTATGGCGACGACTTATTAGCTGAAGGACAGGTAGGGGATAAGAAGTACTCACTGTCTATGGGCGTGTATGCGTGACCGTGTGTGGTGAGTGATGTTGTCTTGTGCATATGTGTTGGACCAGTCTAAAACGGCACGCCTGTGTCAGACATGTATATTTGTGTTCGTGGATATATCGTTCTCAGTGTTCTGATCCCGTTCGTGCGCGTTTCATTACGGCGGTTTGCGGTAGCACGGGTACACCAAGCCCACCTGTTGATACAGTTGACATGTGATATGTATGCATAATTCACTCTCCTATCTCAAAGGTACCCGTTTTCTTGTCATTATTCACTCTCCTATCTATAAAAAACTCCGTCCGCTTGTTCTTTTGCCTTCGGCTTAGACGGAGATTTACCACCATGACATACACGAGGCGCGGCAAATCATGAAACTCTACCGTCAGCTCAAAGAAACCGATCCGGAGAATCCAGTAATGAGCACGCATGAGCTGGAAGAGACACGCGAGCTATCCAGGGTAGGACGTGATTTTGTCACTTGGGCTGTGGAGGCTGCAGCGGTTCCTGCTGATCAAAGACAACCGGCACCAAAGACAAGTACGGAAGAGCGCCGCAATCACACCAACAGCGTTTCACAGAACTCTGATGCGGTGGCAGAAGCGCGTGCTGATGAGGAGATGCTTACTTTGGAGTCCGCCACCCATCAGCCAGTCACAGAGGTGCTAAAAGTGTCAAGCAAGTCCAATAATAAGACACGTGTGTCCCAAAATACGACACAGGAGAATGTTAGTGCCACTGCTTCGATGGGCACGAATGGTCAGCCACACGCAGAGAGTGTTGCTACAAAGAGTGTTGCTGCGGCTCGTCCAGTAGCACCTACCAGCACTGCACCTCAGCCAGGCACACGTGGCAGTGTAGAGGATCAGCCAAGTGCACATATACCGGATACAACCCGGTCTCGGCAACCAGAAGCGACACAACACGTCGCCGGCGACCGTAATGGGCCTGAGCCTGATAGTCGAACAAGTGCGGTTGATGTTGGTACGGCCCACACGGCTTTGGGTACGACAGGGGGGGGGAGTTGAGAAACCAGCAGACGCTCACACGCATGCACGGGCTAAAACGCATGCTGAAAGCCAAACGCAAACCGACAGACCGTCGCGAACGGTCCCTTCTGTATCGCAAGGACAGATAACAGAAACGCGACCAGACCCGCAGCAGACGGCAGAGGGAACATCAGCACACGAGCACATGCAGACACAGACACAAACAAAGACACATCCAACGCAACCAGAGACCCCAGCGCCAACCAGGGCTACGGCAGGCACACATAACCCCACAGCCACCTCCTCGCCGCCCGAACATGCGCCAGTACAGACACATAGTATACAGCAGCGCAGGATAGAACCAGCAGTGCAATCAGCCGGGGCCACGGACGAGACCGAGCAACTACACGTGGTACCACGGTTACCATCGCAACCGACCAATGTGGCGCAGGTTGGCCAGCCCTACAAATCTGCAGCGGCTGCAGTGCAATCAGTCGGAGCCTCTGACGAAACCGAGCAACTAAACGTGGTACCACAGTTACCATCGCAACCAACCAATATGGCACGGGTCGCTCAGCCCTACAAATCTGCAGCGGCTGCGTTTGCATCGCTGCGAGGTGGCAACCAACTGAGCGATGTGATGGCCGCAGCGCACATGCGCGAGGATGATCAAAATACTGGCCACATCAGAGCCATGGGGGCCAAGGCTGGGGCACGGGCGGCGGTAGATATGAGACGCCCCTTGCCGATACAAAATAGAACAAATATGAACTCCGAGTATGCCAAAGGGAATGTGGTGTATATAGACACGCGGCTCGCGCCGGGGATGGGAGGGTTGAATATACTGAGGCGGCGGATAGCTATCGGAGGTAAGTCCAGGGCCACGCCTAGCCCTACGCCGTTGCCTGCATTTATGCCTGTGGACGCTGAGGGTACACTGGACCAACGCTTGAACTCGTACCTACAGTCGATTGAAAGCAAGCGCGTGCTGCATAGAGGACGCAACAATGGACGCAATAATGCACAGCTCTGGGATGCGGTATGTGTTTATGGCTATATATGTATGAGGTATGAAGTATTTGTATGTAGCTATTTGTATAAGAGGTATGTATATGTATGGAGCTATATCTATGAGGTATGTATGTGTAGCTATATATATATGAGGTATTTATATGTAGCTAGCTATTTGTATACGAGGTATGTATATGGAGCTATATCTATGAGGTATGTATGTGTAGCTATATATATATGAGGTATGTATATGTAGCTAGCTATTTGTATATGAAGTATGTATATGAAGCTATATCTATGAGGTATGAATGTGTAGCTATATATATGAGGTATGTGCATGTAGCTATATATATATATGTGTGTGTGGCATGTATATATAGCTATATATATGACGTATCTATTTGTGGCGTGTACTCGTTCTGATGTCAAGATGCATTTAGAATGGGAGTTCTTGGTTCGACGCAGATTTGTGAACTTCGAATTTTTGTACAGAATCCTGGTATAGTTTTGTTTGCTATAATTTCCCAATATGCCACCTTGAATTTCCACCCGGAACTATTATTAACTCGCAGCTCAGTTCCTGGGAGACTCGTTGCTGGTACTAACTGTTGCACTTCACTATTTCAGATACCGGTTGATCTTCTGAGGCGACGCACAGCTGCATGAGGCCTGCAGTTGCGTTCAAACGGTTAAACGACACCATCCCTATTTTATAAACTAGTGCGGTAGCTTCGTGCAGAACTACCACAATATACGCTTTCGGATGCGATGCTCCACTTCACTTTGGTCGTCTAGAAATGGTGCTGGAGACCGGTGGAAACTACAGGCGGATTGCTGGGTGTGAACTCTACCCCCGCTCGTGCAAGGGTACTCCACTATCAAGACGTGCACAGACTTGCACATCGCGTGGTATGCGTTTTTGATACTCTCTGCGCTGATGCGGAGAGCAATAGTCACGCCACATTTCTGCGGCAATCGGCGTGAACCAGTTGTGCTTGCAGCAGCGACATCGCACCACCTGGTCATGCTAGAACGATCGAGCTCCTACGAGGCCGCCCATCCCTGAGGAACTATTCCCGGGAGAGATAGAATCACGAGCCTGAATAAAGACTCTTCGGTGATAAAACACAACCAAGTAATATCCTAGGGCTTTTATTTAATACATATGCGTCCCTGCGAAACACATTGCATACTTGGTTACGGGCGCAAGGTGGATTCCTTTCAAGATTGGTTTGGCGAATATACTGCACGACTTACGTTATTTTGACACTGACAAGCATATTTAATGGAAAACAAGGCGGCTAGCGGTGCAATTGAGCGTGGGCGGCGTGCAGCTACAATTGATTAGAGATGACAGTATTTAGTGGGTGTGTATGAACCTTGTCGCGTTCGGACCGGTCCTTTTTTATTGTACAGACCGGCAATAGGGCTCGAATGATAGTTTGCACCATTGCTCGGTCCAAGCGGAACTGTTAAATACTTTGGGTTGATCGTAGCTGCCTCGTATCATCGTTGTGTACGATGCATGTACGATGCACTGGGGCGGGGGGTGGTGAGAGACCATTCATAGCCCACACCTACTGAAGCCGCCTGCAACACCTTGCAAGATCAGCGGTGCACCATATTTCACGGCTGCATATTATTTACTCGTCACTCTACTGTGTCAATGCAGGCTTCAATCTCATAGATTTTTTTGAATTGACCTGCCTCTGAACGGTTGCGAATTACCAGGACGACCACGTAGTCACGCAGGATATATGAGTTGTTTAGAATGATATAGGCGCTTTCGGTTGGCCTCACAATAAGTTACGAAGCAGCGCAAACTTATGCCAGAGATAGGACTCGATAAAATTCACTATTGCCACAATACCTGCGTACTTACTAGATACAATCGCCATTGCTCTGCGTACGCCTATTCTACGCGCCCTGCTCCTACTCGTGCTGAACAGGCACAACCATGAAAATGAATAGAATGATATCCAGAAGGCGATACCATGAACATCACTTGCATATAGTAAGCAGATGTCTTAGATCCCGCCTCTATATGGTTGTACATAGTAGTACGGTACAGTCAGACCTATGATCAAGGAGCACAACGTACGTATTCACATACGTACATGGTAGTTTTTGTTTACTTGCTCCGTCACACACTCGCTTTCGTGCATATATGAAACTCCAAACGGTTTCTTTTTTATATTTATACCCCCGAAATGCGAAAAATAAGAAAAACTGGGACATATGTTTGACTGCTCCCAAATATTTTACACGTACTCTCTCGGACAGGCAGGATGACACAGGCCAGTGACTAATATATGGGGCTGGGCTCTGAGTCTGGACTGAGACTAGTAGAGTCTGAGACCGTGACTGTGAGACTGAGACTGAGAGTGAAGCGACGACGATTCTGTGGACTGTGGGCCGAGTCCCGCGGACAACTCGGCATAATTTTCGGGATTCAGATAAACACGGGTGATTCGCTATATCACTGTCAAAAAGCGCGTTATATGCGATATTCTCACTACACTCATCATTTGGAGAGTGTACTTCAATGATATACGTAGTTACTTACACACTCCAGCACCTCACACAATCGTTGTCTTCATTATGTATTGCGTTCGTACTACCCTGTACACACGCCTAGCATAAGACCGATTCCTCTTGGGCTTTCATTCAGCAAAACCTAGTGTAGGGTGAGAGGTTTGGATACCTGACTGACTAACACGGTAAATAAATGTACAATCTAAAGTCGTGAATGGACTCACTCATCTCACCGTTGAGCACTGCGAGAGCGCTGCCGGCATCGGGAAAAATGGTATGTGGTGTCTTCCTCCTCAACATATCTTATGTCTGAGTCGTGTGGCCACTAGTCGCCTAGTGGTTCGTTCAAGTTTTAACCCCTTTCGAAATACAAATGGACAATGGGTTAATTTATACATTAAATATAACATTCTATTTAAGAGTGTGTATGTTGATACTGGGTTATATATATCTATTTATGTGTGTATGTATGTATGTATGTATGTATGTATGCACGTATGCATGTATATATGTATATATATATGTATATATATATATATATATATATATATATATATATATATATATATATTATATATAGTATATACTACTACTAACAACTAATAGTATAATATATATATAATA
>NW_014040272.1:17729-36189 GCF_001186125.1 Sphaeroforma arctica JP610 | reverse complement strand
TTATTATTNTGTATATATATTAATTATTATAGTGTGTGGTGGTGTGTATTATTATTAGTGGTACTTATTGTATATAGTGTATATATATATATATATGTGTGTGTGTGTGTGTGTATAATATATATATATATATATATATATATATATAATATATATATATATATATATATATATATATCTTTGTCTGTGTCTGTGTCTGTGTCTGTTTGTTTTTGTGTATTTATATATATATATATACATATATATATATATACTAATTATATGTTTTGGGTTGGATATATACACATTTATTGAAGTCTATTATATTTTGGGGATTGGTTTCTAGTTAGTGCAAAGGCTAGAATCTGATTTATATAATTAACTAATGTCGAGACGAGTATGGAATTAGTATGAGATGTCATACGCAATATAGAGTATGGAGGTCTGACTTTGTGTGTAAACTTAAACATTCGCTCGACTCGACGATTCTGCATTGCAAATAATTTTCGGTTGAAAAATTGGATCATAGTTAATGCTTTTCATAAGACAAGCTTATGCGTCTACACAGATTCATTCTGAAACACTGCAACAATGTAATATAATTGTGCATATTGATTGTTTGTCGAGCAGATGGTACGGATAACATTAAGGTCGTGTTATAAATATATATATATATATATATATATATGTTAGGTTCGTAGGTAGTCTGGCACACGTATTATGCATTATATAGCTAAACTCGGTCACGCATGAAGGTGTGAAGTTTAGCTTGGTTCTTGTAGAACAAATTTTTGTGATTTCCGCACAGGAATTTATATTTTCTGCCTTGCTTCTCTCCACCGCCAATAGAGTATACCCGATGAGTCGGCAAACGGCTCGCGGGAGGAAAATATAATATTATTTGGTGATTTCAGCATAGAGGAAACCAAGGCGTGGCTGGTAGAAGCTGAGGAGGTATGTTTGTTGTACACGTTCAAGTCCGCTTCGTCCTTGCCAGTAGTGTTCGTGGCCGTGGATAACCGCGTGCGCGTGTGTATCCGTTTTCTTCTTTCTGCAACTCTCTTCGCTATAAAATAGGACGCGCGCTACGGACTCATATCTACTCAGCATCAGAGAAATAGAGCGATATGCTGGTCGATACCATAGGATCGCCTGTGCGTCAAGCACTACACCTTGTCTCTCACACGCATAAGTCGCATGTTACAATCTATTCGAGTGGCATTTTAGTACTGTATGTGCTTTCGTAGATCTTGTCTACATACTTTAACATTATTTCTCTAGGTTACCGACACTTGTGTCTGTTTTCGCTTGTTGCTGTACATGTGTGCCGTTTCGCTGTACATCCGACTTTGAAATCTTTGAGGGGATCTACGCACGGCTATTGATCACACTCTTTCTATGTGCGGGTACGTATATCCCTTTGTCCTATTAGTGCCTGCTGCCGTGTTTACTTGCCAATCAATACACTGTCTCTGTGCTTACATGGCACCTCCTGCCGTGCAGCTCTCTATCGTCCTACCCGCTCGAGGCACAGGGCATTCTCATCCCACTTCGGCGGAACGTTTGCGCCAAGCTCAGCCATGGCCTACCTCTGGTGACTCCTGTGGATCGGATCAGGGTGCCGGCACACACTTGCAGCTGCAGCTACAACAACAACTGCAAGCGCATGCGCAGAAAGAGGGCGAACTCGTAGCCGCACAAGTTCTCCATAATGCAGACGAGCCAGTGCCGTCTGAAAGCCAAGAGGTACCCTCAGTTGGGCATTCTCAAGAGCTGAAAGACCAACAGGCG
The DNA here is from genome assembly GCF_001186125.1 of Sphaeroforma arctica JP610. Lineage (NCBI taxonomy): Eukaryota > Ichthyosporea > Ichthyophonida > Sphaeroforma > Sphaeroforma arctica. The sequence goes on along the minus strand of NW_014040272.1, from coordinate 34,419 downwards.
GACAATCGCCCGCTCGTGGCACAAGGAGATATACAACAACAACAACAGACCACTCTACAGCAGCAGCAGCAATTGCAACCACCGGTCGCACTGCAGCCGCAACCGGCACAGATAATCCAGCAACATTTACCACAGAAGCTGCCCAGGCAAGCGGGCGATGTGAACCAGAAAATGTATAAATATAACCCATTGGCACCCTCCTTCACACCGTCCCATGGACCTTCGAGTCCTATATCAGACAACAGTAGCGTCTCCAGTTTGAATAGAAGTGCGGAGTCACTACAAGGCCACACGCCGCAGAACATACAACTGCAGCAACAACAACAACAGCAGCAGCAGCAGCAGCAGCAGCAGCGACATCAGCAGCATCCGCAACACTCGCACCATGGTCATGCACACGCACACCCTGGCTACAACGGAATGCATATGCAGAATGGCGTGGGCGTGGACGGTCCTGGGATGCTGAATTCTGGTGTCGTACCGAACATGGCCATGTTTATGCCGATGCCTATGCAAGGGCTGGGCATGGGGGATGACGGGTTCCGCTTTAGTAATCACTATAATAACGGCGGACACCCACATGTGCATGCCCAAGCACGCGCGCATGCTCAGGCGCAGGCGCAAGCACGGGCACACGCTCAAGCTCAAGCTCATGTGCATGGCCGAACGATGATGTCACCGCAACACCAGCATCGCCAACAAATGCAACAACAACAGCAACAACAACAACAGATTCATATACAGCAGCAGCAGCACCTACAGCAGCACCAACAGCACCCGCACCAGCAACACCGACACCCGCACCAACAACAACACCCACACCAACACCAGCAACAACAACACCAACAGCATCAGCAAATACGGCAAATACAGCAGATGGACGAACAACACGCCCAACACCACCCACACCATCATCAAGCACAGTTGATCGGTACGAGTGCGCCGATAGATTCGACGGATAATTTAGAAAAGCAGCTGCACACTCAAGGCGCCGCTATGGATGAGGGGGTGTCGCCAGTGCCTGATGGCAGCGGGGATGTGCTCATTGATATCCCAGAGCTTCCGGTCTTTACAGAGCCGACGCCTGCGTTAACCACTCACACACACGCGGCAACACCGATACATCAGGAACCCAAACCATTAGAAGTTGTGCCAACAGAGGTGGCAGTCGCACCGGTCGACAGCAGCACATCGCCACAAAGAGAAGAGGATGCAAAGGCGAAAGCGAAGACAAAATCAAAGTCGAAGGCCAAAACGAGCCGAAAATTGGAGGAACATGTAAATATAATTATACCATCACAGGCAGATGGGGGCGGGAGTGTAGTTCCTACTTCAGAGAAGCCCACAGCACACGGAGATACTCTGGAGAAAGAGGTGGGTGGTAGTATCCAGGCGTCGGCTGTGGCGAAGAATTTAGGTGGTCAACATGATGAGGAAGTGTTGTCAACGGTACCGCAATCAGGTACATACACACACCCCGATGCACCAGGACTGACCCAGTCACACACACACACACACACACACACACAGACGCAAATACCGCAGGCACCAATTGAACCGCAGCAGCCGCAAGCGCAGGTGAATAGTGTGCATGTCGAGGAGCAGGCGCCAGCACAGACACAAATAGATACGAGCTCACACACCGCGGCACAAATACCAACAGATGCTCAGGTGCAGAAATCGAAGCAACTTCAAGCACAGATACAAAAACCAACGCTTGTGTGCCAAACATCCGTACAGGCTGCGGCGGCGCCTACTGAGACGGAAAGCAAACCGCCAGCTGTGGTCAAGAACGCCTGGGGTATACCCGCACAGCCCAGAGCACAACCGCGCACACAGTTACCCACACAAGCACACACCGCCCCACTTACACAGAGACAGGGTCACACACCCACACAAGGACACAAGACTCCTTCAAGCGATACACACAAGCCGGCTTCGCGCAAAGCAGCCAGCGCACAGGCACACAAAGTGGCCAATGGTCACGCGCCAGGTGCGCCCAGGACACAATCGAAAACTCCGACACAGCCGAAGTCGCAGTGGCAAACACCGTCACAGACACCGGCACGAACTAACACACAAAGCCACAAAGAGGGCCGCAGAAAAGGCGCCGTGAACACAGCACCACCCGCCAGCACCCAACCACAGTCACAGCCACAGTCAAAGAGCGCCCCACACAGTGCGGCGCCAGCGGCTGCGGCGCCGAAAGCACAGCCCGTCCCCGTGAGGGTCGGGCCTCCAGTTAATGTGTGGAAGATGAATCCACGCGCACTCACACCCACTGTGCCCACTGCGGCTGCTCCAGCCGCGGCCAAGGATGCGCAGTCGATCAGAGCCAAGGATAAGACACAGCCAACAGCCATAGCCCAGGCGCAACCGCAACCGCAACCGCTTGCACAGGGACAGGCCTCAGCCACGGCAGCGGAAGCAGCGGTCGCGCCAGTAGGCTCAGTCACAGCAGACTCTACCACAGCACAACACCGCACGCTGGAGGAGGAACGGATACCTAAGCCCGCGGAGCCTCAGGCAGCGGAGAACACAGCGACAGCGGACCAGCCAACAACCGAACAAAGTGCCCCGTCCACACCAGCTAAGGCGCGAGCACCGCCATCGTCGTGGTCTAAACTGTTCGCAAAGCCACCGACTGCCGATGGCGGCAGCCAAGGCACTCCTGCGCCACATAGCACTTGTATGTCCGTGTTTGAAGGTGCTGTACTTGCAGTCGAGAAGATTGTGCTTATGTAGTAGTATAGTTGTGTTTCTAGACGGTATTGTCTTTCGGAATTTTGCAATGTTTTGGGTATGGGCATCAGCCTGAATCCCACACTCATGTCATTGGAACGTGTTATGCGGTGAGTCCGCTTGCACTTGTGACAATTGATTTGTGCAATGCAAATGAACTGCTTGTGGCGTATCCACCTCCTTAGAAGCACTCACCTACGTATGCCGCTTTATTTTAATTATTCCAAACTTGTCATCTTTGATCACGCCCACACTGTAGTTGCCGCCGGCGCCAACAGCAGTGAAAGCCTCGCAGAGGATGTCGACACCCCTCTCCCCACAGACATCAAGCGAGACAAAGCTCGCACACACACCACGTGTACGTCCCTCAGCGATGTGCTTGTGCACTACGACATCGCGACAGTCATCCCGTGGTCCAGTCTGCAGTATACGTCACGGGGTCTGATCAACCACACGAACATGTGCTTCATGCACACTATACTGCAGACCCTACTCGCCACCCCCTTGTTTAGACAGTTCCTAGTAGAGACCCAGATGACTTTCCCTAGCCTGTCGGCGGCCAAGCCCAAGGCGGCGGTCCCCACCCCGATTCTAGATGCGCTCACACATTTCTTTAAGGCGTTCGATGTGTCCAATCCATCCAAGCGGAAGTTCTCCACCGAGACACAGGCCAATGGCGGCAGACACAACTTTATTGGAGAGTCGTTTCAACCACTCAAACTGTACGAAGTGATCCAGCGAGTGCGAAGGTGTGTAGCTTTGAACGGCCTGTTGTATATTAGTCTACAAACTACAAAAGAACTTTTCTACACCATAGTGTAGAGAGTTTGTGGCATGGTACTTTTGAAAAATCTCGAACAATTATGGATTGAGTTCTTACAAACAATTATCCGGCTTTGAGCACAATCGATCAACTTGACAGTTCACGGTAGATACAAACTGCTTTTTGTGTAGTCTGATGCTGACTTACACGATTGCCAAGAGCAATTTCGATTCCCGATCACTCCCGAATACAAACTCTGAAATTACATACTTGTTGAATGAGGGAGTGGCCACTCACTATCCCTGTTGGAACCCTTCTCACACTAGGCAAGCTCTAGGCAGCCAAGAAGACGCCGAAGAGTTCCTTTCGTTCGTGCTGGACACTCTTCACGAGGAATGCCTCGCAGTGGTCAAGGCAAACAATATCGATGCATCCGCTGGCGCTAAAAACGGTGCGGATTCGATGGATGGCTGGGAAGAGGTCGGCAAGGGTAACAAAAAGGTCGTCACCCATCAGGTGTGTGTAAGATACGAATTTCGTCGGGCATATGGTTGGCGGCGCTGTTTTGTATATGGAGTATATAAAAGTAATCGTTTGTGTGCTTGCGAGAGGTGATTCCGAGGCAGTATATATGTATGTATTCTCATCTATCATGCTAGTGGCAAGTAGTTTGTGATGAGACCTGTGGATGTCAGGGCATTGCCTGTGTTGCAGTGTTTTTCTTCAGCCATGTCGGCTCGCTTTTAGAATAGATAGTATCTCGTTAACATCAAGACTTAGGGCATTTCATAAAGGCCCAGATCAACTCATTTTATCAAGGCCAAATTTTGGGCCATTAATAATCCTATTCGAAATTATCACGCGGTAGGCACCGGGTAACTGGAGTGTGAAGCCTTAAATACTTTGTCGAAACGAGTAAACCTTGCACTATATGAGTGTGGGGAACATTACGCCAAAACATGCTTTTGTGGCTGGACTGCATTCATATCCATTACATTTCCCATCTAAAAGCACAACTTGGACTATAGTTTCAAAGCATAGCTGGATTATAGTTGTGTGTCCATTTCTGTCCCCGCCGAATTCTTGTCGCTGTGTTTGTTTGCTCAGTATGTTCGTTCGTGTGCGCTCCATCCTCTGCTTGTGGCTGTTGCGCTGTCTATTCTATCGATACACTTATCAGAAATGATGTGCCTTGTATTAGCGGCTAATGTATTACAAACTCTGTTGTCCATGCCGTTTGTCTATGATATATGCGGACGTGTATTGTGCGTGTGATGTATGTATATAAAGTAGGCGTACGTGTTATATTTCTGGTCCGGGTGTTCTCTGAGTAGAAGGATGTGGTTGTCCTGTTTAGTGGCCCAGTGCTGGTATGTGAGCCACACTGTTTGCGAATTGGCAGTTGAATGTGCGGGAAATAAAAGTTTTCTGAACCTCTTTTTCTCAAATTACAATAGTGCTGAGCGATACCTTTTGCCATAGTTTTCTGGGGATATGCGCATTGTGCATTTTGAACTTCAATTACGAGTTTGTAGACTGCACACCGCATCACCCACACATTTCAGCACAGCAATGAAGTCCATTGCTCTCGTTCAGTCTAGTGGAAGGTACTTTCGTACTAACTACTACCCCTTCCCACTCTACCGAGCAAAGAAAAAACTTCTGTTGGAAACCGCTAACGGCGATTTTATCATTTACACACCTGTTTCACAGAGCGAATTTCTCTCGTCGCCGGTGACTAAAATATTTGGCGGCACAGTCCGATCGAGTTTAAAACGTGCCGGATCGAAAGCGTCTGTGACATTCCAACCGTTCCACAGTCTGCAGCTCGAGATTGCGGTATGTTATATGAACACCTGCGCAAGCACATACGCCGCCCAGCCTTTACTGTGTGGATGTCTACCTGGGTGTTACCTGCGTCATAAATGGATCAAGCGCTAGATCATCTGGTTGTGATGATCAGTCGCTGTTGGTGTGATTTGTTTTTTATGTAATATCGGTGGGCCGTTACACTGTATAGTCTCGCATGTATATATATGTCTTTGTTCTTACGTTGTCAACCGTTACACTGTATAATCTCGCATGTATATATATGTATTTGTTCTTACGTTGTCAACCGTTACACTGTATAATTTCGCATGTATATATATGTATATGTTCTTACGTTGTCAACCGTTACACTGTATAATCTCGCATGTATATATATGTATATGTTCTTCCGTTGTCAAACTTGGTTCAAGAGTGTTCTAATTGCCACGTCTCCAACGGAAGTACAGATACGTATGTGGCCCATGCCTTCTATTATTAACTCATCGACCTCGAGCCAGCTTTTTAAGTATCAGTATCGAGATTTCGGCCTCGTTTTACTCAAACTACACACAAAAAAGTAAGTACTCGTCCTTTCCATCTCGTATATATCTTTGCAGACGAACGATGTACACAATCTCAACGATGCGCTGCGTCATTTGACTCTGCTTGAACATCTCGATGGCTTCACCTGCGAGACGACAAATCTAACGATATCCGCCGATAAGCAGTCTCGAATAGAAACCTTGCCCCCTGTACTGGTATGCTATCTGTGCTATGAACTCGAATGGTTTGTATATAGTTGTAGCGTTGCTTTGAAGCTGATTGTTGACATGGTCTTGCAAAGCACGTTACTGTCAAACCAAGACCTTTGTGAGGTTAGTTGCGCGTTTTTGGTCTGTGTATGTTAAACAAGATGAATCAGTGGCCCAAGTGGGGGCGCAATATGGGCTTTTCAACCACAGACGTAGTTTTTATTGCTATTGTGTGGAGGTGTGACACAAGCGCCACTCGGGGTGAAAATATGGATTCGGAAGGCCTTAAACGATAACTGTCCAGACGTAGATTATCGTCCCAAGTTGAGGGGGATGAGAGGACAGGCGTTTGACCGCTACAAAGGTTGGGTGATGCTGTAGTGCATGGGGGTGTATGTGGTTCGTATTCTATTTAGGTGTATCGGAGGCTTATAATTCTTTGGTCATATACAATATCAGGTGCTGCATCTCAAGCGATTCGTGTACGATCCGGAGACTGGAATCAGGAAACTACACAAATTCGTGCCGTACCCCTTGCACCTCGAAATATCCGAAGGTAAGATGCTCTCAATCACGAAAGAATCCGTTGCACTGTTATATACCTCGTTATTCACGTTGTATCTACATGGATTGCCACGCATTGCGTAAATTATGTCCGCATACATTTGATTTCCGCATACGTCGTAGACTTCTCAGGCAACGCTTACTGTCTACTTTCCACGATAGTCACCATCATCTACTCAACCCTTGAGAAGATAAACAGATTGTAAATCATCCACTTATGTGACATATTGTCAAAAAAAAATATTAAACTAAAGATGAATGGCGTATTGAAAATAAATCCCGCCAATTGGCACGCGGGGGTTGTGGTAAGTTTGAACTTGCACTAGTGAAATCGCATTGCACGCTTGAAAGCAGGGCGCTAATCGATAGTAGAAGGATCGCATATTATCTGAAAAAAATATTTAGAGAAGACCATGGCAGTACAGGAAACTCAAGCATAGCTGTGCTTCATTCATATTTGAATAAATGGGCTCGAAGTGGTGGTGGCTTCCAATCACGCTCACGCTATGTACTTCCTTGCAACATGTCGATTAAAAGAGGGGAGGGGGTGGGTTTGTATACTCATTTTTCTTTTGTACTTGAACCCGCAGATCTACTCGGCACGGCTCCCAAATCCGGAAAATTGAAAGGAATAGAGCGAGAATACAGGCTGTTCTCAGTGGTTTATCATCACGGCGAGGTATGCGGGTGGCAATCAGCATTGTACTGATACGTAGGGTGTGTGCTCTGCGTGTGATACCTATTGAATGTCAATGCTACCAACTCAGAGAGAGCACTAAACTAGTATGCATGTGCCGTGTCCATTTGTCTCGAGCTGTCCGCTAGTTTGGCCGGTGTACTCTCGCTGTGTGACTATCGGGACATAACACCTTACTGTGTAATGACCATCGCTGTATTGTCAGCATTGCTCATTATAGAGTCGCAGAATGTAAAAACCGTTGCGCAAACAATCCACATGTGTTGGAGGGTGACGTGTGTTTGGTAATATTCGTTCATTAAACGTGTCTTTGAGCAGTTCCGTTCAATTGTGGCTATTCGCACGATTCGAACTCACTTGGGGGCTGTCGTCTAGCATCCTTAGGATCAAAGTGAATATACATATGATGAAGATTCCTAACTATGTAAACCTATAAATAGGCGGCCGAGGGCGGGCACTACACATGCGACGTGCGGAAACCAGGAACCAAACTCTGGAACCGATGCGACGATAGCAAGATCGAGCCAATCTCACCCGACGAGGCCACAGGAGGTATCGAGTACCTCTCAACAGACCAACACGACTCACTGGGGACACCCCAGGCGTCCAATCGACCGCGTTCTCCTTTACCCTCGGGGAAGAATCGCGGAGATGCATATATTTTGTTCTATGAGAGATGCGATTTGGAGACGGCCATGTGTCCGGAGCCGGCAACGGCGGCTGAGGCACTAAAGGCTGTTAATAGCACGGGGAGTAGTAAAGCTACTAATAGCTCGAGTGTGTGTAGTAGTCCAGCCGGTGCAAAGGCGAATAGGAGTGCGAGCTCAGGCATGGATACCACCCAGAGTGTGATTTCACACGCGGGCGTGAGTGTTACGGTCAATGCCGGTTCAAACTCTGGCTCGGCTAAGCATGCATCGCAACACAGTGGACCGAAGAAATAAGAAATTAAGGTAACAGAAGAATTAAGGAAATAAAATAAACTTTTAATTTGTAAACTGAAAACAAAGGAAGCATCGGGTTATGCTATTGGAAAAGGAAAGCTTCGATGCATTTGTATCTCCTAGTATGGTACACAGGAGCGAGAAGCTGCGCCTACCATGCGATTTTCAATCACGCTCTACTTTTGTAGTTTATAATATTTTTGTCCAAAATCTTTGACCTCCTTATTCTTGTCTGAATTCAGAAAATTATGCCTTCACTTCTTGAAGCAGGCGGTTAGAAAGAGCCCACTTTTTGAGTTTTTTTTTTGGGGGGTCCCGCACCTCGTTCCCTCCCCACTATTTGTTGACATGGTGTGGTTTCCTGTGTATCAATTTTAGAATTTGGGCTCTCAAGGTATATCACAGCCAAAAAGCCTGCGCAATCTGGGAATTCAAAACTGGGTGCACGTGTATTTTATTTCCTCAGAATTCGACCGGGCAGACCTAGTCAATTTACTGCCCTACCCAATTCTAATTTTTGAATAAGGACTCGATCACATCATTCGCCGCGCTGCGAGTCTCTACACATTCGCGTACGATGGCCTTTCCCCAAGATTCATGCGGCCGCCGCTTCACTGACAATTGCATACCCAGCGTCTGTGAGTGATATGTAGTGTAGTAAGAGAGTGAGGTTGGGGCCAAATGGAAACGTACGCGGTACTATTTTGTATAGACATAATCTGAATTTGAATTGAGGGTTTTGTAATGATGGAATCCGAAATTAGTCTGCATCGTAACGTGAATTCGAGTAGTACACAGGACTATTAACATGAACATGATCTAATTTAACGATTGTCTGTATCATAAATGATAAGCGTCTCACGCTACACTACTTGAGAGCCATTCAAAGTACAGGGGGTAATGGCAGTCAGCTCCGCCAGACAGTGTTCTTGTATATCGGTATTAAGTAATAGACGACGATCATCATACTGCCATGGCTTTGCTTTTAAAGGTGCAGTCAGGTATCACCCTTGACAATATTTGAGGTCAAAATGAACATTCACAAATTAAATTAGAAGACAACCGCTCTCACTTCCGCCAACCGTAGCCATTCGCAAACTCCGAGTAAGCATGAGCTGATATGAAGGACCCATGGCGGTTGACAGCTATGAGTTGGTAACATGTTTGTGAAGGGACGGAGTAGAGTGGGTATTAGAGTTTTTTTGGAGATTGCACCCAGTTTGTACTGATTTTTTTTTGGGTCAAATTGTATTTTAAACCTATATTATCGATGACATAATCTGTAGGCCATATGAATATTCTGGACATTTTGAACAACTCGAAAGCTATACCAGACTTCGAGCACAACTTTCCCGAAATATGTTTATATATATTTCTATCCCAATTCTCGACCTATAAAGCCCAACTATAAGCGTGATTTCACCCGATTTGAAGCTAATTTAGTCCATTTCTGGCCTTTTTCAGTCTATATTGGTCGAATATTAGGCCGAAATGGTTATTTTGGGGAAAGTTTATTTCAGGGCTGCAGGATTTGTCCAAAAGTCCCGAAAATAATTTCTGTGGACAGAGATACGTTTTGACCAGTCAATTCCAGTACAAACTCGGTGCCATTTCCAGTTGATTCGAATTTCCACTCTACTTCGGCCCCTCATTGTTTAAACCACGAATACTTTTGTACAAACCACAAAAAATGATGTATTAACCATGCATAAGATACAGGATACTACGGTGATACACATACCTAAACTATAGCACACAAGCTTACCCGGTGTACTTCGTCTCCCACACGGCGGTGCTGCACGATGATGCCTGCGAACTGCAGTCCCAGGGCTCTCGAATTGTGCCGTTCGACCACTTGCGCTAGCATGCTAGGCCAGTTGAACTGTATATGCGCACAGATAAAGAGATGATAGAGACAAGCAGATAAAAGAAACGAATGAGAAAAGCAGATAAAGAGGTTAATGAGACAAACAGATCGACTAGAAAGGACATACAACACAATCACCATCGACACTCACGTATACCGTAACATATATGCCGATAATCAAACCCCTCAATAATTGGCACTAATCCACCTTATCGCACAATGATATCATCCCACGCCTACCTGATACTGTATCCCATTTGGGAAATTCATAATGACTCCGAAGTAGCATAGCTCCAGCAACATGTCAATCATCTTGTCCCAGGTGGTGGCGTGGTAGTACACGCGCATGGCAGCCAGGTACATCTCCTTACGCACTGGCCCATCCCGTTCGGATCGCGCGCTTTCGACAATCAGGTCTCCCATGCGCTCCGTACAGGATATCTGAGAGGTGCAAGAGTAAGTGGACGTTGTGAATGGCGTGGTTTAATTGGTAGTAGACAGAGCAGGACATCTGAGATCCAATCCGACTAACTAATAGTGAGTTAACTGACAACGATGTATGCACTAGCAATACGAAAGAACGTATGTAGAATAATTGGTCGTCAACGGGATAGATAGTTGGACAGGGTAGATTTACTTGGTCGAAGGTGATACAGGATGACTGAGAGACGCATAGAACGACAGACTGAACTAATGGTTTTGTAAATTATGCATTATATTTGAGAGGCAGAAAAAAAAGAGAGAATTATAAATGCCATAAATGAACCTCCCTAGACTCAGACCCAGGATAACTCGACCTACAGAACCCTGATTAACGTTATTTATAAATAGGCCGTGTTTCGAGAAACAGATAGAACAGAAGAAAAATGAAAATTCCCAGACCTGGTTGGTTGCGTGCACCTGGACGGTAGCCGACATCACAAAGTTATTAATTGGCACCCACCAATAGCGCTACACGCTGGTTGACATACGATAGCGTGCGATCGAACTACATAACTGACGCACAGTGCACTAATAACGAAGCCCTGGGACAGTGCGGTACTTAGGATGTTGATCCTTAAAACTATATCGATCGACCTAAAACTCAAGACAAATAGAACCTCAAAACCGCATATTCTCCGTCATGTGAATAGGCCTAGAGTTAGAAGTGAATGTTGACATTTCGATTGTGCAAACACTTACATTTTGGGTCACGCGTACATCGTCCTGGCTGGTGTACTGACTCAGCAATCGATAGTCTCGCGTTCGGTTGCTCTCTCTCACCAGCGCCAGCGATTCATTCTCATTCAACCGTATCCCGGTCTCAGACAACGAGCGGTAGTACTGGAGATGGGTGGGATCGCCTGCCTCCGCTTCTAAAATCTCGAAATACTCAACCATATCGCGCAATAGAGGACCCTGTAGAGAAAACAGAACTAAATATCAGATGCTGCTGCCGCCATGCTAATCAGCTATGGATGATCTCGGGCAATATAAACAGATATACTGTACAGGAACATGGCAGAATATAACATATATCGAGGTGACACTGGTAGCCAAGCAACTGCAAAGATACCAAGCTATGAATAGTGCTAAACGTGACATATCCGAATGCAGGTGCACACGCACCTCAACATCACGGGAGGACTGTGCACAGTTACGCTCGAGTTGAGCGGGCAGGCAACCTCGCCGTATGCATCAACTGATACAGCTCCTCGCACCCAGACATGCAATATGAGTTCATAAGACGACACTCCCAGCCTGTGCACAACGCCTATAGGCCAGTCCCTTGGTATAAACTAACCTCTGAAACAACTATATCCCGAGAGTCTGAACTACACTTACCGCTGAGCTTCTACCAGTATACTGTGCCGCATTGATGTAGTCTCCACGTTTGAATATGGCTGCAAACCTCACCAACATCGCCTTACCCTCTGTTCGGGCTTCTAAGCTGTCGGAAAAGCCGCTTTCGAGCTGCTGAAGTGCAATCTCCGGGGCCTGTCATATGGTCAGGAGTTAAGAATAATAGAAAAATACAGAACTTGGTGAGGATAACCCTTGTACACTTCACCATACGCCATACAATGGAGTCATCTATACGTCTAGAATTTCTAAATGCCCGACGGGAATTGCAAAATGTAACCACGTCTGTAAAGGAGAGATTCACCAGCTTAGAAATGGGATCAAGAGATTGCCAATCTAACACGCAACAAAAGACTACGCTTATATGAACTTACCTTATCCTGCAAAACGTTGCAACCGAACGAGGTTGCCTCCTTCAACAGTAGCTCGGCCAGAACAGGCATGTCTAGAACTCCTGATAGACAGATAAATGGAACAATGACAATGTTACAAATTGTTCAGCACTTTGGTCCGAATAAGCCAATAACTGCTGCACCACCAAATGCGATCGATATGTAGATCAAAATTCAGGCGTCCTGCATGATAAAATATGCAGGTACTCAATAGCCACTAACAAACTCCACGAGTATGGCAATGCATCTCACATACCGAGAGGTATCCCATAAGCCTTCACTTGCTTGAGAACGATGTAGTAAAGGCCGTCCGCTGCCAGTTAGTGAGTAGTAGAGGGAGCCAGTGGCGTGTTAGTACTGAAGTAGGAATTTTATAATACATATTTATTGATTCTTGGGCACTAAAGGCCTCCACGCCGCTTATACGCATATTTACCAAAATCGGTATACAAAAACGGCATTTATACTAACAAACCACCTCTAAAGTGATCTGTGCTCATTTGCGTATGCAGTTTGCGTGGGTCCAGAAATGTTTCGCCTCGCCCACTCTCGGTATATATATATATACTCCAATCATCAAATGTATTGACAGGAACAAATAAAACTGTCTACATATACACAGTTTACATACTCGGGCATGCATCAACAATATTTATAGATATATATTTATACATATATATTTAGACATATGTATATTATGTATATATATATTATGTATTAATATATTATGTATATATATATATATATATGTGTGTGTGTGTGTGTGTGTATATATATATATATATATATGTATATATATATATATATATGCATAATTTGTATAAGACCAGAAGAATACTTTGTATTTGTATACTCATGTCGTACGTAAGTACGTACAAACCTCCACGGAAATATAACACAAAGATAAACGAATACACATCTCTTCAAATACGTCTCACGGATACAACCTAGGTACCATCGTCAAACCTTACAAGAATATCTGCAGTCATTGGTGCATGCACACGCCTGCGTAGTTCGGTACATACCAGGCTGAATCGAACGACGGCCCAGCAGTTCTATTTTGATATGCGACCCGACAACGATATCTGGGGCGATATTGAATACCTGTGCCTCGCTGATGTTCCCGCATACCATAATATCCGATACGTAGTGCCACGCGTGTTCGCTAAATCCCACTGAGATGCGCACGCGCTGCGGACCGTATGTTGGTAGTCTGTTGACATGGGCCATGGGAAGGGTATCGTAGATAGGGGGTGAGCTACAATTCGAAGCGGAAATGCTTACTTGCACAGACCTATGTACGCGTACTACACTAGCGCTCAGTTTCAACATAGTATTGGTGCTACCAGATGGACGGTAGCTCAAAAGGATCAGAAGTTAATATCGAATGTAGATCAACTGCTATGATGATCTTGAAAAGTATAAAGTAGAGCCTTTTGCCAACTATACATATTTTATTCGTGTGCCATCATCAAATAAAAAAATAAAATATAGAAACCAATTTTTGAAAATATTTGCAGATTTCCATGTGTATGCATTGGTGCAGGTACACTTGTACGAATGAGGTCCGTAGGCATGTGGTATATGCCTATATAAATATATGAAGAAGATGCAATATTGGCATGGCGTACCACTAAATAAATTTGGGGCTATGAACATTTGAACAAAGATTGAAACTACCTCGCAAACATTTTTCAATATATAGCTGTATACACATAAGCAACCATTTGTATACGTATATACATGTGTGCATATGTGCATATGTGCATATGTATATACGAATAGAATTCAATACCCTCGCGTACGTGTGTACGGCTACCCACACAAGTACTAGAGAATCCCATACAAACACCAAAGGACTTATAACACCAAATAACTATTCGCATGTATAAAACATACCCATGATGCGACACTGCCTTAAAGGGGAAAATCTCGACCGCCGTGACCACACATACAGGCTGCACTAGTTTGTACGCAACGCATTCGGGTGGCGTCGTTGTTGTTGTGCCTATGCTACTCCAGAAGCTAGATCCATTGTGCAGAGTATTCGCAAGGATCTGATCCTCGCGGTCAGTCGTGCTTGCATATACACCCCTGTCAATGAGTGGGTAGACATAGTCCCTGTGTTTCGACTGCAGATTCACTGTCAAAGGAGCGTTAAAGATAGGAATCAATACAAGATTACGCTGAAATACTCCATTCATAGCGTACGAATATAGGAGCTGTAGGGCAGGAGTGACGCCCTGTTCTCCTCACGGTTTACAAAACAATGACTACGATGACCAATTGCCAATGGTTTCAAACACTGAGGCGTATACATGTGGATTCATCTCCCCGGAATCTCTGATACAGTGCGCACCCAAAACAGTTCATACCTAAATCCGTCCATATTTGCTTCCAATTCACATCCGATTCGGCCGAAGGCGAACTGCAAAACTCCTTCCCGTGTTGCTTTCCCAATCGCAAGCGCGGGGGCCTCCTCCGGCATTCAATGGTCCACTCTCCAGTATCGTCTCTCGACGTCCGTTGACACAAGTCCCGAAACAGTTCTGCATACTATCCATGCGTATGATCAGAGTTTTGCGGATGAGCATCCCGTGCAATTCGTTGGTACAACGCGCAACCAAGCAGACAGAATATATGACAAGGCAATATAATATACACAAATCTGTTAAACAACCCCCCACATACAAACACACAAAAATAAAAAATTGAACAATCTTCTTTCCAAAAGCATATTATACCCAGAATGATGAAGATCACCGCCCGTGTACACTATCTCGCGACAAGCGTAGCCTCAACTATAACTCATAGGCGTAAAAAGATGCCAAACCATAAAATGACAGGGGAAAACACAATAGCGCTCATAAATACCGTAATAATACTATATATATAATACTATATATAATATTATTATTATATATTTTATACTATGCATTATATACACATATATATATAATCGCAATATACATATACATATATATATATATATGAATATATATATATATATATAAATATATATATATATATATATATATATATATGTGTGTGTGTGTGTGTGTATATATATATATACAGTATGTATGTATGTATATATATATGTATAAATATATATATATAAATATATACATATATACATATATATATATTTATATATATATATATATATACATATATACATATATATATATATATATATATATATATTATACATATATACATATATATATATATATATATATATATATGCGCGTGCATGTGTTGTGTTCCTGTATGTATATATATATATATATATATATATAACATGTGTGTGTGTGCGTGTGTGCAGAATATATATATATATATATATATAAATATATAAATATATATATAACATGTGTGTGTGTGTGTGTGTGTGTGTGTGTGTGTGTGTGTGTGTGTGCGTGTGCGTGTGTGTGTGTGTGCGTGTGTGCGTGTGTACGTGCGTGCGTGCGTGCGTGTCTGCGTGTGTACGTGCGTGCGTGTATGCGTGTGTGCGTGCGTGCGTGTATGCGTGTGTGCGTGTGTGCGTGTGTGCGTGTGTGCGTGTGTGCGTATTTTGACATATATACAACTGAATGTGAGCAGCTAGTTTGAATGACTTATTTCTAAAAATACTCGCGAAAATATACAAACGTACAGCACTCGGTTGATATTCCTAAACCTCGCCTACATGCACAATCGAAGTTATAACGAAATAACTTCTAACTTATCCGCGGACGTTGAAATAAAAATCTTAAGTATAGCACGAATTCAAATATAACAAATACCAGGACATATCTTACAGTTAATCAGTCGAATCGGATGGTATTTTACGTTCTCGTTTCGATTAGAAAATTGAAACAAACATACAATGAGAACAAAAGAACATACGTTTATGACGCTTCTGAAGTTGCGACTCACGCAGGACACTCGCAGCAGGTCTCGGCCAGGAAGATACCGTAGTATATTCTGGATTAGTTCAGCTGGCAAGATTTCAAAGTGATCCATATTGTTGTTTGATTTGGCCCACTGATTTATTATGCCTCTGTATATATTTACCCAGTACGTTGTATTGTAGGGGCCCGTACCTGAAGCCTGTTGATTCACAGTGATAACATCTGGAACTTAACTCGGCCAGGCGAACGGTCTTAAATGACCCGTACACGGAAAATGGTATGTATAGCAATTAACAAACCATGTATAACAATTTTAGCAAACCTCTCTCCGCTCTCGAGTGCTTAAGTGGCTAATTATTGCTTACCAAGAGACCTATAAGAACAATGCTCGCTGCTTTTCCAGCTCTATAAAAAAGAGTCTC
>NW_014040272.1:5229-12729 GCF_001186125.1 Sphaeroforma arctica JP610 | reverse complement strand
TCAGTGTTCACACGTGGGTAGACGCTGTACGCTCAGATAATTTACAGTAGCACTTGCACACCTCACAGTGAAAGAAGCGGATGCGGAGCTGAGACAGGGGGCAACTTCGCCACACGCAGAGGAACGCAAACTCAAGGAATACAAACGTGCCTTACTGGAGCTGTGTGTCTTGGCGAACGAACTGCAGCACTACAGGGCACTAAATCTCACCGCCATCCGCAAGATAATTAAGAAGATAGACAAGAAGGTAGGGTGTCAGCGATACCAGTAGGTGTCTATTATGTGTATTACAATTGTCAAGTCATCGATGTTTAACTAAATTGTGTGTCATCGGTACATACTCGCAACGGCTGCTTCGCAATAACTAGGCCAGAGGATGCGATTCAGAACCCCCTACACAATATACGACACTCTGGCTATGCCACGTGCTGGTGCTATTTTTATGTGGACAATCAAAAACGCAGAAGTATTTTATTTCAATGTTTAAAAAGTCAAACGCTAATCTGGATCGATGTGTGTTGTGAGTACATTTTGACTTCAAGTGTTTTCCTGTGTATTGTGTACCCTTTGAATCTAATGCCACTGTGTTGATGTGACTCTGCATCCCCAACACTGTATTTTCCCTCCACCACAAACTCCACTCACCCAACAGTCCTCGGCAGTCTGATTTGTTTGGGATTTATTTGGACATAACTTGTTGTGTTATTGAGCGCCTACATCGATAGGTGTACCTATCACCTTCCAAATGTCTTACCTACGGTATTCACTTGCCGTCTATTCTGTCATTGCGCATGTGATATCAGGGTTATCTCGACCCTCCGCGGAAACAGCTTGTCATGGAGGAAGTTGCGTTGAGGCCGTTTTTCATCAGCACAAGGGTCAATGATATGACCGTTCACATATCCTTTCTGTACAAGGATGTCTTTTTCGAGGATATAGAGACAGGCCTGGCGGAGCGCAAATCAAAGTATGAACGAGTGGCTGTATATGATATGGATGCTCTATTGTGTAGATACTCACATCTCATTTGGAAAGTGTTTCATTGTAGGGTTTTTTCTTTGCCATATTGATTTTGTGTGTGAATGCGTAGGAGCTGAGTGCAGAGTCTCTGCCATTCATGCCTATTGGCAGTGTCTTGTGGCTCTTAGTACACGCACCAGAAGTATGCACGATAAAATTCTCCGTAGGGAGCAGTATTCTCTCTCGGCACCAACCGCAACATGCCTCCGCACAAACAAGACTCCGCATAAACAAGACTTCCTTCGGACGCGTACTTGTATAAACCATCCGCATCTCGGATTGACTAGATTTGAAACAATGCTCCTCTCAAATTGTAGCGCCTTTAATATTCCGCTACCTACACCATATATACACACTCTCCCTGGAAAAGGGCGTCACGATATTAATCGACCTGACGTTGAACTATTTCAATATCCCTTGCATCGTACATGTGCATGCACCCCTGCTCTCGGATACATATATAAAAAGTTACTCACATTCTATATTTCGACCCATTCTGATACTCAGGTTGGAGCGGAGGAGGGTCATTGCGTTGCTACCCAATGAGTTCCTCAAGCTTTTCACTGCGTCTCATCTGATTGCTGTCCTAGGTAAGTATGCCCACAAACGGGTGATCAAACACCATTCGTGCTTGAAAGGGGCTGCGTGCGTAGTGACGTACCTGTAGGGTAACCCTGCATTGCATTCTGACACAGTCCTTCTACCCGTTTGGCATCTTGGTTGCCGGGCGTATATGATGTGCGAGAAGTAAACACTGTTGCAGGAATCACCCATTCGGAATGGTTTGGATTCTTAAATTCTCACCGACTATACTTGTGTTACGACGCACTATTTGAGCATGTCTGGCGTGGACCAGAATGCATCCAGTCAGTATACGGTTATTTTCGATGAGTAGTTTTGCATTGCTTTCGACTATATTGAGTGACTGTGCGCAGAAGGAGTTTGATGATCCTTCGATGGGAAGTCTATATAATTTTAATTTATACTCTAGTCGAGCCGAATATAACTATCACTCGTTAAAGTCTTAACACTCGCGCCAGACTTGAGACTGGAAGTATTAGATGCTGTATATGATATTCAAGCGTTTGCCATCCCACGCTTAATTGAATACGCAGTGATCGGCGTGTGCATGAAGGCATTTTGCGTGCACTGGACAGACGCAAATTAAAATACCGGTTCGTTGTACTGTACATGTCGCACATACCGAGCACATATCGAGAGACATACCGATCTGGTGTAATTAGCCTCGGAAGCCGCCCAAACTACGCTGTCGATCTACATAATAGTATGCGCTCCAGTGGTTCTCGCTCATGCTATATCATTCTGGTCACTCTGTAGTCCGCTTGGGAATGCACATATACTACGATTCCGATACGAACGGGCTGTCGTCTCTGCTGACCACCTTAAGTGACGAGTTGCTCGTGGGCGCTGCTATAACGACATGTAAGTGACTATGGCACATGCATCACGCTACAAAAGGGCATGCTTCCGTGTGTAGATATACATTGTCCTGCGACCGAAGGATCTTTCTGTCAATAGTTTGATCTATAAATAATCTCATTGCGTGCAATCGCGCGATTCTTGTGCCAGCTGATTGACGTTCATTGAACTCTCCCGTTGTATACACACCCACTGTTATGGACTCCTTCGCTATCCCGCTCGATGTGAGGTGTCTGGTCGCCAAACAAGGACCAACGGTTACGGGATCAATGCGTTTATTGTGGTCTATGGGTTGATCCAACTGTCATGCCCGCACTCTGTACATAACCTGCCTATCATTTTAGCCTAATTCTGCACATGACACGTCAATCACCGCATGCTAGATTTAGAGCTTCATCGCTACACCATCCATTATCCAGTGACCTGTGTTTAATACAAAACTATGCTGTATAGTCACTCACATTGTTCAGTACTGCATCTACCCGTTCAGTGCTGTGGTTGTCGTGGGGTATTCCCTTCAACTCCTTTGCCATGTCCACACCCGTGTTGACGGGCGTAATTTTCTACATCGCCACAAACGACACAAATCCGGAGGAGGCTTTTTCTCAGACTGTAGTGCTAGCACTCTATCAAACCATCGCTGGGTTTAGTGGTATGTTGTCTTGCACTTTCATTAGACACGCCCGCCAGGGGTAAGTTCTTTCCGCCGAGTCCAAAGTATCTAACGCGCGCAGGGATCCATTGATTTGTTGATGCATACAACTACCGCCATTTATAATGTGAAGCCTAATTAGGATAGAATGGTGTCAATGTTTATCCCAAGATATACCTATGGGACCACACTGAAAGTATGATATCCACAGCACACTACCGTCTAGCAGTACCTCAGTTGTTTCAGAATACCTTATATTGTCTCAAACAGTATGTACCATATCCCATACAACGCCCGTTTTTCACCTGCTTTTTCACGGACACAATCAATCTCATTGAGTACACGTACAGCCTCATCTGAACACATTCTTGCCTCTAATTACACAGGAATATTTATGATCCTGGTACTGCATTACTTTAAAATGCGCGCTAAAGTGTCAGCCGCTTTCAAACAAGCCGCCGGCTACTTTCAGATACGGGCCCTGCGGTTGCTGTACGTTGCCTTCACTATATTGACGTTGCTGCTGATGTCGACAGTTCCGAACTCGGTGAGTGCTAAGGCGTGTACCCGTAGTTTGTATGTGCACTGCGAGACTCGAACGTTTTGAATTGCAGCTGCACTTTGGGCAACGCTACATCACATACATATCAGCCATAGGCTATGCATGAGATTGCATACGGGATTGAAGCCATCGACTAAACAAACTTATCATTATATGCCAATGTGTCTATGGTGGGTAAACAGCTATCGTCGGATGTATAGTGAAACTTGCTCGATATCTGACCGAGAAATCACTCGACCCCTTTTAGCTGGGAGGTGCTAAATAAAGTCGAAGTGGTTCTCACGAACTAATTCAATACCATGCGTTTCATCCCTCGACTCAGGCACTGCCATTCGTATCGACGGGGTTAGTAATGCCGTATACCAGACGGATACAACCGATGGAACCGCTGATGCAAGTGCTGGTGACAAGTATGACATTGTCCATACATTTCAATGCTATATTACACATTTTCTTTGGAGAGTTTATCATAGACACATAATACTATCCGACTGTCTCTAATAGTTGCGTGTACGGGCCGGAATTGTTTGTATCTTAGCCACGTATCCGGTAGTTGAGTTATCTGTTAATATCGTATAGTTGCTGTAAGTTGACATACCATGACTTCCTGTGTGATGCTGTCTACTTCATCTTTGCCTTGAATTGTTGTTCGGACTACTGGTAGAATGAGTGCAGATTATATCAAATACGATCTTACTCAACAGGCCGCATGAAGCATGCATGGTATCCTTCACAACCATTAATGGCCAGGTTCAACTCATATACCACACCTATCCGACTCTGCAGGTATAATTGTCGTGTGTAATTCCTTCCCCATCATTATGGATGAGGAAGATCAGCTCCTGGTCAACGTGGAGAAGTACCTGCCAGAAAAATTGGCGGGCGCGCACAACCCGCTTGCTATCTGGTCGCTTGTAAGTAGAAACGAAGCACGCAAAATCGGGCTTGCCAACTTTTGAATCTTTCTGATATTTTGCGGGGTAAATCTCCTCAGTTGTATTACGTATACTTGGGCAGAAACATGCAAAATGTTTGTATCGTTATACATCGCGGGGAATGCAACTCCTATACACGAATGTATGGCATGAGGATGTGAGTTATGGTAACGGTTAGCTCTGCGTCTTCTCTATGGGTGCGCAACTAGTAGCATATGCTTAAAACCTTACGCGAACAGGAACTCAATCTTATTTTAAATTTCATCAGACACTTTGTTTATTGATACCACCAATATTTCGAATTTTAATAGTGACGCCTACTACCTTTCGTGAACAACTGAACTGACCCCGCCGAGTATATGCATGTCGATCAAATGTATGCACACTAATCAACTTTGCGCACCAATAACACGTTTTAGGAGCTGTGCATATACTTCTTCTGCAAGTATTGCGTACATGACCAGCTACAAGTCTAGTACGCTGTCCACCCGCTCAGTAGATGGCTACTTTCATCTCAACATCTGTCTCCACTTGCCCTTGCAACTCTCAGGCGTTTCTCCTCGGGACCTTGCTTCTCGTAGGATTAGAGATTGACAATCAGCTGGAGAAAAGACTCCGTGCCGCGTAATGGCAAACAAACTACGACGCGATCAGGTCATCGCTGTCACAATGATCTTTCTGAACTGCCTTCGCGCTACATAAAACCCTAAATCAAACAAGACGTTCTTCATACACGGTGAGTGGAGGCTATACACCCTCATATCCTGGTATTTGACAATAAACTTGGTAATAAAATAAGCCACCCTCATATCCTGGTATTTGACAATAAACTTGGTAATATAATAAGCCACCCTCTCCATCAGTTCTATCGCAACCACAATTTATAAACAACAATACCGTATGCTTGTGTTGTTTTAAAACAGCTCCCGTCGTCCGTGTAAGGTCTAATCGTGATTCTCATCTGGGTGACATTGCGGATACCTTTGAGACGAATTGTAGCTGCTCTACTAGTTGTCGTATGCGAATGTAGCGTGCGTGTATGTCGTACAAGCACTACTACATAGTTCTTGCTAGTGCAATACCCTTGGCACAACTGTGTAGCTATATTGTATATGTTCTCGCTATTAGACTTGACATTGGAGCCTTGTGTACGATCGTTGCGCCTATTAACCCAACGTGGGGTATAGGCTTCCTCCATTGCTACTCATATCTATATCTCTCGCCAGCTGTTCCTGTTCATGCATCTCACGATCGTGTTGAATCTGATCACGCTCGTGGTCGCACACGCACGCCGCATTCTCAATGCACTGCACCAGATTGCGATCAATGGCCGCATACCAACGCGAACGCTCATCGCGCGATTGCAGGTAAAACGAGTGCCTTATACGCGTCTGCTGATTGGTGAAGCTGAACACAAACTTATCGCCACCGAGAGGGTCCGAGCAAACGCTGTTCTCGTTCATGATGCAGCTGTGCAAGCGTATGTACTTGGGCACGTTTCGGCGTACATCTGACTTCTTCTTCTCGGTTCCAGGCTTTAAAGGGTAGAGAAGCAGGCATCTTTCAGAGAGGTCTGCCCAGTAACTAACCCATTTGCCGGGCGCATTGTCGCCATCGTTGTTGATTCGCTGAGTCTGCAGAGACCATGACAATATTTATCGACGTTTAGCAAAACGATGGTAGTTGTGATTTCAACACAAATTGTGCATTCGCCACTAATCAGTATGTGATGACATGAAAGTTCACAAATATTAGACAACTTCAACATGAGACTAGGTACATCCACATACCTTGTACGATACATAGCCTTGCGTGTTCTTCTTACTGGATTCCTTCGTGCTGCTGGGGCGTGTGATAGGCTGTGTCCTCGAGACGTGGTCGTGCGAATACGTCTGCACACGCACAGGTGTGGAGTGTGTGTGGTAGAGGTCTCTGCTGTTACGCTGGCGGCCTTCCAACACAGCCGAAGACGATGCCATGCCAGGAATAGACCCCGTACGTACCCTCGGGGGAGGAGACGGTGCGCGTCGCTGCGTGGGTAGAGGCGGTGCAGAAGGCTCCACAGTCATATCCGGAAGCGACTGGTAGTGCATTTGCTGAGGATTGTGGTAATGCAGTCCATTGTTGCTGTTGCTGTTGTGTTCGAGCTGTAACTGTCCCAAACGCGACTTCAAGCCTGGATACAGACCCGCATGGGTGTTGTTAGCCCCCATATTTGGGTCACTACTCGTGCGTACATGTTCGTGTCCAGGACTATGTATCTGTTCATAGGTAGGCAAAGCCAGCTGAGGCGCACTCTCAGAACTATCCTCCGACTCTTCGTCATCACTGAACTCCCCGTCGCTTGGTTCATCCGCAGGGGTGTGTGCTTGAGTCTCTGCTGTGAGATAGTGGTGCTTGTGGTTGTCGTCGCTCTGGTCCTCACATGTGCACTTGCAAGGTATCTTGACTTCTTCATCACCATGGTACGACGACAGCATGCCCTGGTGTATCAGATCAGAAATTAGTGACAAGATTCGAGTCATGGTCATCAATACTAAAATTTATTCATCCAAAATACCTGGCACTTCTGATGGGATGATCGCATATCACGTTGACTAATGGTATTTTGTATATCTGTTATTCTATATCCACTATGCGATCAATTCGAGAACAATAAGGTGATTGTCAAACGTAAGGGAGAGCATATGCATGAAAATCTGGGGCTTCAGGATTAAGTGATATATACAAAATTATCAAGTGTATCAGTGCGACAATCGCGTTACCAGCAATTAGAATTAATAACAACACTAAGATAACCTAAGACACCCTCTGTCACTTTTCTAAATCCAACAAAGGGCGATACATAGGTCACTTATTATTTCATGTATGTGTGTATGTGTGTGTGTGTG
>NW_014040272.1:2266-3795 GCF_001186125.1 Sphaeroforma arctica JP610 | reverse complement strand
TAGTATTATTTATTATTATATATATAGTATATATATATATATATATATATATATATATGTATATATATGTATATATATATATATATAGCAACAGGTGAAGTATGTAAGTTTAAAAATAGAATACACACTTTGGAACACAATTTGATCACGCAGCGATTAAATCGCTGCGTTTGTATCTTACTTATGAATGCTACGGAGTTGATGTGGTAAAATTTGCTTACCTGTACAGTTTTTGCCCCCAAGGCCATCACCATCAGCGCCTGAGCGGCTTGCATCGCCACCATTTTGCCTATGTACCTTCTGTGTAGACTTGTATCGAACGTTCTTGAGGTGTACTGAAATTGAATATTACGTATTGTGCAATTGTGGTCAGCGCGTAAATTAAGGCTACAGTGCTATACCGTTGGCTAATTGTACAGTTTCACTGACTAAACACTTTAATATTCTACTCTGTCCGCTCTGAGCAGTGTTATATCAACTATTTTGCAAAATTGAAGAGGTTAGTAGAAAGAAGCCTTAATATTCCGTACTTCTTAGTCTATGTATTTCACTATTTATAACATTGTATCCCTTCGCCGTATTGCTTGCCCTCGACTTGACTGATCGTTCTGGATCCCCGACATTGACTATTAAATATATTAAAGGTATATCGATTATCACAATATCGTCTGTGCCTCTGTGACTGTAGCTGAGTCTGACACTTCGGCTATACATTGGGTGATACAAATATACCGCAATAATTTACAATTTTATTTCATAGCAACAGCTCCGTTTAGCGCTGCTTGACCTATCACAAACAAGTGTAAAGCTACATTTTTACATTTTTTTTTAAATTATTTTTCTGATTCTCAGATTTCGTAAATACAGGGCAAAGTTATCAGTACTCTGTCAGCAGTTGTTATTTGCAACAGATTACTTTTCCACTCTTTGCCCTATGATTTGTCAACGCGAGTAAGTCGTAAAATGATGATCAGCAAAGCTGTCGGCAGCTTGCTGTGATCTAAGTTTTGGCTACAGTCAAATTGATCTTAAACACACTGATAACACAACCAACGAGCTGATCATAACCTTAAATTCGTGGAAAGTTCTGCCCACCTTCTCGCAGAACTTTCCACGACTTTAACGTTATTTTTCTATTTGGATCTACAAATACTATGACGCGCTATACAAATGGTGTGCCAACGAGCTGATACATGTATACATATATACATATATTCGCATATACATATCTTCACATATACATATACATATACAAATACATATACATATACATATACATATATATATACATATGCATATACATATACATATACATATGCATATACATATGCATATACATATGCATATACATATACATATACATATACATATATATATACATATACATATACATATACATGTACATGTACATATACATATACATATACATATACATATACATATACATATACATATACATATACATATACATATACATATTCATATTCATATACATATACATATACATATACATATACATCCATATATAT
>NW_014040272.1:0-1478 GCF_001186125.1 Sphaeroforma arctica JP610 | reverse complement strand
GTGTGTGTGTGTGTGTGTGTGTGTGTGTGTGTGTGTGTGTAAGACAAAATCTAGCATATCCATGCATACTCATTCACATAAATAATCAACGCTCCACATTTGGTAGGATCTAACATTCAATCCATCGTTGATGCTTGTGCGCACTATTTGTGGATACTTTCGCGAAACGTGCCATCTATAATCGAACGCAAGTGCTGCTTCAATCATTTTCAGTGGAAAGGCCGTACTTGGACAATGCTTCTTAATTTCTTCACTTTATCAATATCACTATATTCATCTCTTCTTCTTGCTCGTCTCCACTTGCTTAGCCTCTTTCTCTAGATCTTCGAGGATGTCTTCCGTCACTTCATTGAATTGCAGCAGCAAGAAACATACCAAGGCTGTATATGTCGACGTGCAAATGTAGTCAATCGATATTTTCTAAAGCAAGTTCCACCATACGATAGCTGAACACAAAAATTTACAAGTATGGATTAAAGTACTCCTAAATAAGAAGGGGAAAATGTGTACAATAAATAAACACCAGGGGTGGTCTCGTATACACCCTATATTTGAACAAAGAATGCATACAAATTGTATGTGGCTTCGTTGATAGTTGTATGGAATACCTGCCTTGTAGTATATATGTATATGAATGGCGTGCGTATATGAAAGCTTCTAATCTGCAACTCTTATCGCGTAAGACCTTCAAATTCGTTCAGCTTTCTGGGTTAAATGGAACCTATGGTTGTCTTAATCAGAAGATACTAAACTGAAGAATAGTCCTCAGAGATTAGAAGACCTAGCCAACAACAAATATGCTGACAAGAGCTCTGCGACACTCCAGCTACGAGGTACAAAAATCACAATCAATAGCCACATCAAAAGACCTCGAATTCAATACACATGCCACAAAACTGTATACTCACCAGCCGCAATCATCAGGTGACCACGTCCAATGATACTCAAATCATCCACCATCAGCATCGGATCTTCCAGGCCACTCTCAACGACTCGCTGTTGTGCGGTTGTCACTATGATCGCGAAATAGGGCACTATAATCGCAAGACCAGCTGCCATCACAAGGTCTTTGTAAGTACGCGTTTCCAAGGCAATACGCTTCACGATGACCGCGATCATCAGTACTATGAGGCCAGGTATAAAGGTCTTCGACAGCCAGGATTGACAAGTTGAAACGTAGTATACAGTAGTCGTGCGAATCTGCTGCTGAATCACTGGATGCGTATAGTCTTTCACACCTACCATGCCCAAATTGGGATGCGCAAGTGTTAGACAAGAATGTTTAAGCAAGCTCACTAACAGCTCAGAACATGGATTGTATGTACTGATGAGATTCAACGTTACTGACAAGTCTTATAGATAAAGCATCCTAAACTCAATTCCCTATCTTGAGCCCCGAGTGTCAGCATAGGATATACAAACTGGGATACTAGACATAGAACACAAATTTTGAATTTATAAATATACATATATATAAA
>NW_014040273.1:82702-95065 GCF_001186125.1 Sphaeroforma arctica JP610 | reverse complement strand
CGTGTGTGTTTGGGTGTATGTATGTTCGACTGCAGGCCACAAGCACGTGGGATTGAATTGGTATATTGTACGTGCCTCTAAGTGCACGCAGTTGACCCCCATGCAGACAACGGCGTGATAGCAGGGGTTTAGGGTTTCAGTCATATTAAGAACACTAGGGTTTAGGGTTTTGACTCGTAGAGTTAAGGCCAATACTATGCATGCAGTGACTGCACTGGTGTGTGGTACGTATGCCACACACGCACGCTGACAGGGCCATATTATTCTATAGTGCAGTGGAGACAGAAGACGCCGTGCACTTTGTTTACCAGCAGAAATACAGAGGTTTAGGGTTTGAACTAATAGATGTGAGCATAGCTGACAGGGGTCTAGGGTTTGAAATCAATGGATGTGAGCATAGCTCACAGGGGTCTAGGGTTGAATCAATGGATGTGAGCTTAGCTCGCTTTTTACCAGTAGAAGTACAGGGTTTTAGGGTTTGGTTTAATTGAGGTGAGCATATCCTCCTAAAACGAGAGTACGCGGTACTTCCTAAATTCAACAGTAGCGTCTTGGTTCGCAGGGTTTAGGGTTTAGATCAATGTTTGATTTAATTCCCAGGGTTCAGAGTAAGGCCAATCCTATACATAAGGTGACTGGATTGGTGTATTTCTCGCTCACCCCCTTCCCCCTCACACACACCTACACACACACCTACACACATCTACACACACACCTACACCCGCCTACACACACATACACACAGATGACTCGCACGCAGACAAGGCTGTGTTAGCCGATAGCATAATGAAGACGGAGGCCACTGTCAGTATAGTCAACGAGCAGAAGCGCAACATGGAGTGCATGGCCAAGACAGTGGAGTTGGCGGAAGTCCTCCACGCCCCACACATAGTCACACTCAGCAGGGCACTTCTGGGCCAACTGAAGGTACGCTGCATATGTGTATACATGTATAGTGTATGTACACACGTCTGTAGTGTATGTACACATGTTTATGGTACGTACATCATAGTGTACGTGTATACGTTTATAGTGTATGTATATACGTTTATGGTGTATGCACATACATATATAGTGTATCTACATACGATTAGTGTATGTACATACGTTTACGTTGTATGTACATACGTGTATAATGTATCTACATGCGTTTATGGTGTATCTGCATACGTATATAGTGTATCTACAAATATTTAGTGTATGTACATACGTTTACGTCGTATGTACATACGTGTATAGTGTTTCTACATACGTTTATAGTGTATGCACAAACGTTGATGGTGTATGTATATTCGTTTATGGTATATGTACATTCGTAAATAGTGTATGTACATACGTTTATAGTATATGTATATCCGTTTATGGTATATGTACATTAGTGACTTGCTGTGTGACTACATTAGACTATGTTTGTTATTATCGTTATCGGGAGAGATGAGTCACCTACTAAGGCTAGTATATTTCTCCCTCTCCTCTCTTTCCTCATCCTCTGTACGTGCAATGGCACAGATTGATGAGGTGTCCACTGTCAAAACCAAGCGACAGGGCTCGTACATTCACTTCTTCAACGATGGCGTAATGCTATCACGCAGTTTCAAAATGAGTATATCCTCGAGATCAGCCAAGATACTACTGTCTCCCACGAAGGTGTGTGGCGTATGAGGAGTTATAGGGTTTGTTGTAGATGGATGGGAACGTAGTTGCACTGGGGTTATACAACTCTGTAGACACTTCAGTGTGTGCCCCTATTGCATATGCGCACTCCATTGATCGTCTGCGCACTGCGTGTGTTTTGAGTAGGTTTTAGTTCTGTGATGTTGACACCGTGTCAACCCCAAAGGCAACGCACATCAATGTCTCATAATGGACTGTTTCGATTCTATTCATCGTAGTATTACTAAATAAGGAATGTCGTTTGATGCTTTTCATCGCAGTACTAAAGAATAAGGAATGTCGTATTCATCCTTGAGCTTATGAATAAGAAATGTCGTCTGATTTTAATCGTCGCAGTACTTATGAATAACAAATGTCAGCTATAGTGGCAAGTCGTGAGTGCTTCCCGATTTCTCACTCATCCGTCTCAATTGTCTTTTCTTTTCTCCATTGCAGTACGAATGCATCAAATTAAGGAAAATCGGGAAAGTCAAAGCACCCTCTGGGGAAGTAGGTAAGCAGTTGTACCTGAGCTGCACATGCACACTTGCGCATAGATGTGCAAAGGCAGACGCAGA
Organism: Sphaeroforma arctica JP610; assembly: GCF_001186125.1. Taxonomy (NCBI): domain Eukaryota; class Ichthyosporea; order Ichthyophonida; genus Sphaeroforma; species Sphaeroforma arctica. The sequence goes on along the minus strand of NW_014040273.1, from coordinate 92,834 downwards.
CAGTACGCGTGTGGGTACTGTAATGTTCATGGAGGCACATTAATATTGGCCATTGATAACTTTCTGCTTAAATGCACACCTTGAGCCGAGAGATTGGGCGAAATTTCAAACAAACAAAAAACACACGCTCTGTAACCTGATGATCTGAGTGTCTCTGCGCAGCCAAGCGCAATTGTCTTACCTATTTTTAACGTTTTAACGTTTGGATTGTTCTACAGCAGCACCATATTGTGATTGAAAGCGTATCTTTTGACTGAAGCCAAATTACGGATTGTTTTTAATAAACATGTTTTATTGACACAGTGGTGAACGTACTATCGGTGGTGTCTGTGGCTGATGTATCCTCGTACTCATACACCCCAACGCTTTGCTGGATTGCTGTTTGCAGAATATCATATAGTAATAGAAGCCCCCTACCAATCACTTAAGCACAAGCGCACATTCGCCTGTCGAACGGAGCAGGACTACGTGCAAATAGAAACCTTTTTCGCTGAGAAAGGAAAGGGACCGCCGGTAAAATCAGACCCTTCGAATAGCAGGTATCACTTATGATTATAGGGCAATCAGGTGCTCAGTTGTGAGGCGTCTTTTGGGACTGTGTGGTATTGGGTTGTGACTCCTGGCGCATATTGGAAATGGATTATAAATTCAGCGACTCAATTTTGGGGATTGGGATCAGACATTCAGAAGTACATTTGAAGAATCGGGTTTTGGCTGAGCTAACTTTTTGGGTCTTGCATGTCATGGCGCACAGAAATGGGACCGGCAGCCCAAAACGTCCGAAAAAAGGTTCACCAACGGACTCAGAGGTGCCGAAAAATAATAATCCCGCACCAAACATAAATAGACGGATGGCCAAAGGTACGTAGAACTTATGTGCACGGTATCTGGTATATATTCCGTATGATTTAGGGTTTGAAATTGTAATATTTATTTTCAGTGTTTTATAATCAGTGCCGATTTTTCGATCAATTGTCCCTTTATTGAGCATCTTTATGTGATTGATGTGCTCGATTAGCACCACTCAATGTGACCCATTTGCACAACGGCAAGCGGAACGGATACTTTCTCATTGTGATACACACATGTGTGTGGATGTATCAATGTCTTTACCTGATGCAACAGAACACTTAATTGTGATACACATACGTAAGTGGATATAACAATGTACGTATATATATATATATATATATATATGTATATATATATCCTCATTGTGATACACATATGTGCGACCATCACAGTTCCTTCACTTATGCAATAGAATACACACTCCCCCTGTTCTGTGTGTATGAGTGATAGGGCCCTGTTCTCACCCAACCCCTCTACCACTGCACCGTACAGTAATAACTAGGTCCGAGGTTGCGTACAGTGGCGACTTCTCGAAAGCCGAGCTGTCCAAATTAGAACGCACCAAAAGCAGTCCTGCCGGTCCTACTTCTGGGTGCAGGATAGTCACAAGTACCGGAATTGCAGTCGATGTAAGTTGTGTGCGTGCGGCTCGGCTATAAATAGATTCTATGTGGCTACACATAAATTGACGTGCTCGAGTTCTTCCGAAACTTCGTAGTGTAAAGTCGGGCGGCTATATATACCCCGTGTGTAGTAGGTCCCAGAGAAACGAGACTATATATATTAATGGAGTACGGGTTGAACACATGTTTTGCTGATGCTGAAGTGAAAAGTTCGGTATTCATTTGGTGTCGGTTGTATTTTGTTCGGAGACTTGGCTGGCGAATATATCTCAACCAACACTTTCGACTTTCTAGTATAGAGTATATATATACCAATCATATTCTTCTAATCTTACCCACTTCTAATATGATATCTCTATACCAATCACATCCAACCTATCTTACCAAGTTCTAATAGAGCGTATCTATATGCCAATCACATCCATCCGATCTTACCAACTTCTATTAGAAAGTGTCTATGTTTGAATCACATTCACCCTATCTTCAGTAAATTTCGCTCATCTACCAGTTATAAACACAAATGCATCTATAGCACTCGCACGCCTGTCAAGCCAGCATGCTAAACGGGCTATTGCTTTCCTTGACTGCTCCGCAGCCAGACTACATAAAGATCTCTGGCTGTGCACGCGACGCAGCCGACCCATTCACCTTTCTCTATAAGATACACATCGGAAAGACGGCCAATCAATACATCTACCGCAGCTACGACGACTTCTTCGCCATGCACGTGCAGATATGTGGTATGGGCAACATGTGTGGAAGCATGTGAGGGGTTGTAGAATGTAGTAGTGTGTGTGTGTGCTACCTGTGTGTAAGCTGTGTAAGCATGTGAGGGGTTGTAGTGGTGTATGCCTGCATTGCGGTCGATCTACGGTGTGTTTATATACATAAACACATCCAAGCATACGATTCATCACAATCTATACGCACTCTCGCGACCTTTGTATGTGTGTGTGTGCGTGTCAAATGGGTCGTTTGCCGTCCATCACGAGGTCTATTTAACAATACAAAAAAGACAAACGACAATCCTGTCCATATGATTTCTTTTGTTTTAATCACCGCTCTCGAGAGGGCGGGGGGCGAGTCCTCGACAATGCTATGTGCACGAAGTTGATCTGTGTTTTATATATATGGAAGTGATCACAACCTCATGGACCACAACTGCTTACGTATAGTAGTGCGCCTGAGTGATACTCTGTGTCGTAGTATAGTGGTCTTCTTATGTGTCGTATACATGCTCGGCTGGGTTATACTTGCACATGGGCCGGCTGGGTTACACTTGTACATGGGCCGCCACGTGCAGCCGTATACACGCACGCGCATATGTGACTGTGTGTACAGCATGAGCATGTGCTGAAGGAAAGGTGTCAGTTGCGTTGCCCGCAGACGCGATTGCTGCACTCCATCTGTGTGCACGCATGTGTTCTCCCTATCCGTCGCATGCTATAACTCTTCAACCATCAAAGTTAAAAGGATGTCTGTGACAGCGAACGAGTATAGGTGTCGGGTTGTTGTTGTGGTTGGGATCTGCGTACTATAAAACAGGCGTCCAGACTCGCACTGCGCCTGAACCACATTCTGTAGGACCATTGCACCACACGTCTGAAATACGGGGTGAACCCAATAACACGCTATACCTTAAATACATACGAAGATGTACCAAAATTTCGATACAAACGGCATACTCGAGTGCACACAGACGACGAGCCATACATGGGTGTGCGCCAGTGTTGTTGGAGGTACGAAGCCATATATCCAAAACATAGAAGCACCATTAGCATGTGTATATCTGTGCATTTGGCTGGAGCCATGCGTATGCACCCCACGCAAACGCAGTTTGATTGGATCCCAAAATAGAACAGCACACACCTTCCCCGCAGCTACCCTCACACTCCCACTTACACTCGCACGCGTGTCTGTCTATTCTCTCAGCCGAATACGCCACACTCAGGTCGGCCGAGAGTATACTACCAGAACTCATACCACCCAGGACCACACTGTCAGAGGAAGCCGCAATGGACTTGCAGCAACCACTGGCCCAATACTTGATAGTATGTTGTATGCAAGAGCCTGTAGAGTAAAGCCTGTGTGTGGCTTTTGTAGCTGTGTGTGTGTAGGTATGTATGTATGTGCCTGTGTGCTTGTATTATTCTACTAATTAAATGTATATGTAGGTATGTTTGTCCCTATGTGCTTTTATTATTCTACTATATGTGTATGTAGGTATGTATGTCCATGTGTGCTTGTATCATGCTACTAATTCATGTGTGTATGTAGTTAAGTATGTCCATGTGTGCTTGTATCATGTTACTATTTCATGTGTGTATGTAGGTATGTATTTCCTTGTGTACTTGTATCATTCTATTGATTCATGTGTGTGTGTAGATATGTTTGTCCTTGTTTGGTTGTATTATGCTACTAATACATGTGTGTATGTAGGTATTATTTCCTTGTGTGTATGTAGGTATCTATTTCCTTGTGTGTATATAGGTATGTTTGTCCTTGTGTGTTTGTATCTTGTATTATTTCCTTGTGTGTATGTAGGTATCTATTTCCTTGTGTATATATAGGTATGTTTGTCCTTGTGTGTTTGTATCTTGCTACCAAATCATTTGTGTATGTAGTTATGCATGTCCTTGTGTGTATGGAGGTATGTATTTCCTTGTGTGTATGTAGGTATCTATTTCCTTGTGTGTGTATAGGTATCTATGTCCTTGTGTGTATGTGGGTATGTATTTCCTTGTGTGTATGTAGGTATCTATGTCCTTGTATGTGTATAGGTATGTATGTCCTTGTGTGCTTGTATCATGCTACTGATTCATGTGTGTATGGGTTAGTATTCATTATCTGCGCTTATACGATCTTTGTAATTCCGTAGTGAGCAACAATGCATCTGAACATCTCATACGTGATCTCTATATAGCTTTGATCGGTATACCTGTATGTATCCGTATATATGTGTTTTACGTTTGCCAGTCGATGTGTATTCGGGATGTGCCTGCGTATATATCGGGAGTATTCAAAATATGCACTCATATTTTTTTTCTTCTCATTCCATTTCACTCATCCTTTAAGACGTATACACGTGATCTACGTGTGCATGTCCTGCCTACCTACTATAAGCTCGGTCATGCATTGGCATTCTAGGCTCAACATGCGAAATTTCCTCATAATGACATGTCCCAGGATAGAGTCTCATGCGCAAGATAGCTTGTCTATAGTTACCGAGATGGAGTGCGTATGTGGTGTTGTATATACAGCGGCTCATGTCTTTGTACTGCTCTCTCGATGTGCAGGATATCATCAATCTACCCAGGCTGTCGAATTCCTTATCAATTATCGAGAGCTTCCTGGTGTCACCCAGCGATGTCAATCCGGAAGCGAGGATGGCTCAAAACGTACAAGAATTGCCGTGTACGTATTCTCACAAACCGTTGAACATACATCCATGCTTACATACACACGGACATACATACAGGCATACTGTGTTATAGTCTTGTCATGAATTTTATTTTATTTTTCCTCGTCTATTTTATAGTAGTATAGCTGTGATCTAATTTTCTTCAAGGTCTAGTTTGTAGAGGTATAGATGTGTGCTCTGGTTATTTCATTACCTTTTTATACTCGAATATTCGTGTGTATTCAAAAAACAATTAACTCGTTTGGGGGTGGTGGTCGTTTCATATCTAATCGACGCAGATTCCATATATCTGCTCAAGTATTTCTGATTCATATTATATTCTTCCTTGGTACATAGTGGCGCCTTTTCCCTGGGGCCAGTGCGGCGACAACGTCTAGTAAACTCGCCGGTACCCGAGCCTCATGCGAACGGTTACTTTCGGTTGCCTTTAGGACTATAACGACTAAGGTTATCGAGGGTTTAGGTGCTCTGTATTGTATATCCTGATTCCTTTCGTAGGGAGGTGCAGGATTAAAGAGTTGTTGGAAGCCTGTCGTAATTGAAACGGATAACAATGGATGCACAAATATGTGAATGTGCAAGCGGCTCGGTCTCGTCTAAACACGCTTGGACAGCTGTGATAAGCAACAGGACTTCTCTCCAACCCTTCAGAGATAACATTCGAATCGAAATGTTTCCGATCGATGTCTGTACTTGAGATATCGGATTTATAACCGTGATCTATGTCAATCAACGTAGAGTACACAACAGTAAGAAGAAAAAACTAAATAAAAAGTCCCTCGCCTGGACAGTGGAGCACTGAGAGGTTTTCTACTTTTCGGATGGACTCATGTTGCCTGGTAGAATGTATTCTTAACACAACGACAACATAACGACGAAGTGGGTGAGAAGTTACGATAAATGTTCAGATGAAAGTTTGTCATGCACAACATAGACAAAGGTTTTGATCATATAAGCTCGTTCGTTGTCCAATTAATGAGTCCTGTGAATACGCAAGGAACAAGCATAGATGGAAAGTTTTTGAACAGCATGTGTATACAATCTAGTTTGATTCTGCGTTTGAGTTAACTCAAGCTCTAGAGGACATACACTCAACCCCTATGATCGATATACGTAGATGACTGTTTCCGTGCTCAAGCAACTAGAATCTACCTCCGTGGAATCTTACATGTCTACAAAAGGGAGGGTCTGAGTCTAAGAGGACAAGGCCCTCTCTCTGATTCATATATCACACAATCCTGCGGAAGGCTTCGGAAGGCTATCTACAGGCTGACGCGTTTCAAGACTCGAGACTCGTCAATCATCAACTCATCACTCAAGTCAAAGTATAAATATGATGTGTATACATATGTAAAACTATTTTCAAGTGATGGAGAATAGTTTGAGATTGTTGGAACTTGGAGTCCGGAGACACGGGCTGATGGAGTAAACTGTATACAAAAAGTATTCGAAATTCAACCAATCAGAAATCAGGCTTGGTGGCTGCCGATTAATACTAAATATTTCTAATTTCACGTCTGTTGATTGTTGTCCCACTCTTGTTTATCTTGTGCCTGCCGATTTATACTGAATATTTCTAATTTCACGTCTGATGAGTGTTGTCCCGCTCTTGTATTTACTTATCTTGACACATTAACTTATACTATATATATGTACGGCTCGGAGGCACCTTCAACAAGTACATTTTATACACACAATATCAACGACACGTAACAAGATGTTGCAAGCTGAGAGTTTACTGGGCCCTGCGCAAATTGGCATCATGAATGCGCTTCGCACAGGCAACACATTTCTGGATTTCGCTTTTTGCCTAATTGTGCCGATTGTATTCTCTGCATTCGCGGTATATATAAAAGAGTTTAACACAATATGTTGCTGTGGGAGCTAATGGGAGAGATTATTGAAATGCGATGATTCGTATACGCGACATATTATTCATGAGACGGCAGAAAACAAATACGGCCCTGTCTACGATGTGGATCAAAATAATCATATTCTGCACAAGGCTATACTGGAGTATAACACCCATACTTGTGACTTGTGCTTCTCTGGGGGTCACTTCCGCTTGGTCTGCAATGCTAAAACGGTGGAACAGGCTTATGGATGGGGTAACGAGGACGATGGGTCGGTGCTTCAACAGTTGCACTCTTTCGATATTATCGCAGAGCCACCGCCCAACGAGTCTGTGGATGTGGGGAAGCAGGTATATTTGACTATTAGTAATGCTTCAACATCTGAGCAGGAAGGGAAAAAAATCATTATCCACTAAGACAACGTCCGACTACATTCTCACCGCACATGATCAGGATGCCAGGCAACGTGTCGATGAGCATGTACAGCACGCTTACCAGCGGTATATGGACTATGTGGCAGCGCAGAGAGATGTTGCGAGGTACACGTACGTCATGAGATCTACGGCCTAGGGAAATGACTTAAGGGAAGAAAAACATTACAATGTGATTTACAAACGCTATGCATTGAGTAATGACAAAACGTTCAACTCAATGTTTTTCCCTCAGAAGGCTGCACTGCTCCGGTTGCTGGATCATTTCAAGCATCATACGGGAAAGTTCTCGATTCCATCATACCCAAATAAGATAACACTTCTTCTGCATGGCTCTCCCGGCACTGGCAAAACAAGTCTCATTAAGGCACTTGCGCAACATACAGAACGTCATATTGTCAGTATCCCGCTGGCTAGGATCAAAACTAACCAAGATCTCATGGATGTGGTTTTTGATCAGTGTTATCAAATTCAGGGCAACGACTTGACGATGAGGCTCAAGTTTGAAAGGGTCGTTTACGTGATGGAGGATATTGATTGTGCGAGCAAGGGTGTCTTTGCTCGTGATTCAACGATAACGGACACTCTCACTGGGACTTCAGATGGCAGTCTTCTACCCAATGATATGGTTGCTCCAAGCACAGTACTGGAGAAACACAACACACATGGCACGTTGACGCAAGACATGTTGGATAAAAGGAAAGCGAGTAAAGGGTCCTCGCTTGGTGTGGCTGGAGACGATGATCTGGACCTAGCTGGTCTTCTGAATGTGTAGGATGGCATTGTAGATTGCCCGGATCGCATTGTGGTCATGACTACCAATCATCCTGAGAAGCTGGACCCAGCGCTGATTCGACCCGGGCGAGTTAATCTTACTGTGTATTTGGGGTTTTTTCAACCCGCCGAAGCAATCGAGATGTTGGCACACTTTTTTCAGTGTGCATTATCACCTTATATGCAAGACTCGGTGACGCGATCATTGAAGACGGCCATTCGTACATTTACTCCTGCTGAGATGGAGCAGTTGAGCTACGAATACGACACTATGGATGAGGTACTCGAAGCGCTTGCAACAGCTGCTTCGAAACCGAAAGAAATTATTTCGGCTCACCACCATATTCCAGCGAAGTTTAAACAAACATCAACATTAGAGAGCTCATTGGAAGACGTGGATTCGATCAGTTCTGTATCATTGGACTTGTAATCTCAGTGGGATTCTGGAGCGGATTGTTATTCTCCGACATCGGAGAAAGAAAAGGAAGTCTCATTAAAAGATCTTTGTGTCATGGATATACTGCAAGGTAGAACGACACGATGCTTGCGATACAATTATAATAGCGTGAATATTGATTGTATATAGTAAAATTAAATAGTTCCAACCATCTTTCTGACAAATAAACTACTGTAGCACTTCAATAACGATTCTGCCGTATTAATTGTAGGCATTTGATAATTTAAGCCCAAGCGTGGTCATTTTCTCAGAGATGGTACGCTAAAAATCCACTTAAACAAAAGACAGGAAGAAATAACACTATAGATCACCGTGTGAGGTATAAAGTTCGACAGGAACTGCATGGTCAATTCACTATTTTATCAATACAATGATACGAACAGCGATATAATGAAACGAGCTAGTACTACCCTTCTCGCCGCACAGATAATCAATCTTGTTGCCGTTTAATAGGGCTACAACGTGAAAGTCATGGGAGGAACATGCACGTCATGACTGTCCCAAAACATTTTGACTCCAGTACCGCCTATAATGAGTGTGACTAGCCTACAAATGAGGGTTCATCAGTTTCTGCAAAAATCTGCTGCGATGCTCGGAAGTGATTAATAGCATATGAATATGCGTACGAAACGGTAGGTAACCAAGTAAGACGATATAATACCGTGGATGAGACCGCAACAAAAACTGACTATAGGAGATAATACCAAAAGTAATATATATATATATATATATACATATCTCGCATTTAAATGAGGTTAAAAAAATGAAATTATAATCGACACGAAAATTTGAGACTATGTCGGATATCGACTACCAAATACAAGACCTCAAATCTTTCACAACGGCGTACAAAACTATATATATGACTGAAACAGTTTATGAGACAAAAACCAAGACTTAATACGCGACGGACACAGCCTCGGTAACTGGAACCGTTTATAAGATAGTGATTCAAAAACGCGATCGACACGGCCTCGGTATTGAACTAGAACCGCTAATATAAGTTAGAAATTCATATAAGGTGTTTTTAAAAGTACGAGACTGATACAGCTATTGTCACTAAACCTCTCCTGCATCAGAGTCAAAGACTGAATACGAGGCCATTATAGCTACAGCCACTCTAAGGCCAACACTGCGCACTCGCAGTCAGGACCTCAGCCTCCCAGGCTCCCTCATGCTGGCTTGTCATTTTGAAACAAAACCATAGCCTTCTTCTGAATTCAACAAACAAACAAAAACAAACAAACAAACAAAAGGACCTTTTTCTAAAATACAAAAAGCAAAAGGCCAAGCAGCAAATGATTTTTTTGTTTTTTAAAATAAAAAACAATATACATATGTATAAAATACTTGTTGATTTTGTTGTACAAAATAAAACAAAACAAAACAAAACAAACCAAACCAAAACAAAACAAACCAAACCAAAACAAAGCAAAACAAAGCAAAACAAAAGACAAAACAAAACAAAAGCAAAACAAAACAAAACAAAACAAAACAAAACAAAACAAAACAAAACAAAACAAAACAAAACAAACAAAACAAAACAAAACAAAACAAAACAAAACAAAACAAAACAAAACAAAACAAAACAAAACAAAACAAAACAAAACAAAACAAAACAAAACAAAACAAAACAAAACAAAACAAAACAAAACAAAACAAAAACGAAAACGAAAAACGAAAACGAAAACGAAAACGAAAACGAAAACGAAAACGAAAAC
>NW_014040273.1:73443-82682 GCF_001186125.1 Sphaeroforma arctica JP610 | reverse complement strand
AACAAACAAAACAAAACGAAACAAAACAAACAAACAAAACAAACAAACAAAACAAACAAACAAAACAAACAAACAAACAAACAAACAAACAAACAAACAAACAAACAAACAAACAACAACAACAAACAAACAAACAAACAAACAAACAAACAAACAAACAAACAAACAAACAAACAAAACAAACAAACAAACAAACAAACAAACAAACAAACAAACAAACAAAGACAAACAAACAAACAAACAAACAAACAAACAAAACAAAACAAAGACAAAACAAAACAAAGACAAAACAAAACAAAACAAAACAAAGCAAAACAAAACAAAACAGTCCTCGCTAGTTGTCAACGACCGTTCTGAAATAAAAAACTGACTTCTATCAAGTGGACAACCATAGAAGACATTTGATTGGCCAACTGGTTTTCGGCCTATCCGACCATATAATGCGTGTTCATGACCCAGTATACCACCTCTATAATACATTGGTATACAAACCTATCATAACTAAGATTCTTCTTTTCCATATCCAACTCTACGAACTTGCTTTTACCTGTGCTAGACATCGTGATAGTTATACGTGTAATAGGATGTATGTGTATACAACTGTGATATTCATAAATAATATTCTGTACGTACTTGTAATGTGATATTTTCACCGGGAAACGTGTGTCTCTTTAGATTGGTTTTATATGTTATTCAGTCCTTCAATACCAATAGGGATATACTGTCAGCGGTAGAGCCAATGTGTGAGCCGCTAATAGTACTGACCAATGAGAATATGAAAGTTGACATCTATCGAAAAGGACAACTAAAAAGTTGACAACTAGCGAGGACCCACCGTATGTACTATTGACGTTTCATTTATACTTAGATCAGCCGCTTTTAAAAAAGCCTTGCAAAAGGCTATAGCCTTCTAAAAACAAACAGCCTTGCCCAGTATTTTTTTAAGACAAACAAATCACAATGCCCAATGGTTACATAATTATTATCTCTTTTTTGTTTTTTATTAAGAAAACAAATACTATTATTTCATAGCCCTCTAAATTATACAATCATTTGATCTATTTATAGCTTTCAGAGTTTCGGTTGGTTTGAAGTTTTTATTTTGAAAAAAAATAAAGGTACTGCATCGACTATAAATACAGTATTTACATATGTAAATACATATGTACTGTACAGTGTACACTGTATTTACATACAGTGCAAATACCTTTTCGCTTTTTATATAGATCTAAATATCACAGAAGGCAAATCTTTATATTTTATATTTTATGTAGCTGTTATTTTGTTTTTGGTAAAAGAAACAACAAAGCAAAATAACATTTCAAATATAATTTTGTTCAGGAAATCCTGGACCCTGCAGTTCTGCACTCTGCCGCTCTGCCTCACTGTTGCTCTGAGCCTCTGAGGCCTGAGCCTCCGCCGGTCTGACCTCTCTGGAAAATGAAATGTCGTGGAACCCCGAATCTCGGATTCTGGATGAAAATTTATGGATTCTCCCGCGAGACGCGAAACGCGATTGCCCACTGCCCATGGCGGCAGGCCCCAGGCCCCAGGTCCCAGAGTATAAATAGTAGTATTTATTTATTTATTTAGAGCCTGTCGAGGCGGAGACCTTTTTTATATAGAAAACATAAAAGTTTAAAAAAAGATCCGTCCGGCTTCCAAAATCCAAACTTCCAGTGTTTTTGTTTTTGTTAAAAAAATAATATAGACCTGTCCAGGACATTTTGATGCACATTGCTGATTGTGATTTCTGACAGTGCGAGACAATTCCAAAGGGCCATAAAATGTTCTATTTAGGAGGCTATGAAAAAATCATTAAAAAAAATGTTTTCCGACGCACTGACGCACCCGACAACGCAGGCGACAAAAATATGTATCTGTTTTCGAACGAACCAAAAGAACTCAACTAGAGCGCTGATATGTTCAATAATGCCAGAGTATATATGCCCTAGAAAGCCGCAATTGAGTTTTTTTTTGGAAAGAAGAAGTCATGTGACTATAAAGCGGACGCGCAGAATCTTCATGAAATCATATTAAAGCATTGAAGTAGTATGCGATTCGATATCAAGCGGAGATCACAGGCTGCCTCGTTGGCCGGCATTCTTTTTAGCATTCTTGTAATATGTATTTTATTTGACGTACGCGCAATGAAGCTGGATGAATTGCTATTCCAGAGGACGAATAAGCACAACATGTCATTGCCGCCTTTCAGTGAAAATAAGAACTTGGTAGTTGTAGCTGGCGCTAGGCCGCAGTATTTTGAAGTTGTCCTTGCCAACGTACAAAATCATTTTAGCGAGAAATGGGACTGTCTCGTATACCTGTACGAGGATGATATACCACAAGAGTTTTTGAATCCGCTCGAAGAAGTCTGCTTTGTCCACTTACTACCGAACAGGGAATGGGGTGACTATTTGTACTTAATATCACCCCCATTTTCTGATAAATACAACCATATCGCGATCATGTTGGACGATGTGTACATGCCCGCTACCGGCAAAAGGCGAGTCGATATCCCTGAAATGCTGTATCGTATGGAAAGGCATGAGATAAGCGTCCTGGGGCCTGCCATAGCGGGTGCCCATCGACTAACAAACCAACCTAGTTCCGAAGAGTGTATGTACGAAGTGAACGATATCGAAGTGTTCATGTCGATATATAGCAAGGCTGCTTGGAGATGTGCCTGGAGTTTTATGGAGTATTGGAACCACAGTGGATGGTGTTTGGACATTTGCTACGCATCACTGTGTCCAGCATTCAAGCAAGCGATCGATCACACAATGGTGGCTTATCATTTGCCCGGACAAAAACCTGAGAAGGATACTACAGAGTACGATACATCAAGTATAAAGCGCCTGGGAGGGCGTACATTGCATGACATAGTGGGTCTGACCGACGCTACGCCCACGTATAACGGGGAAAAGACACTGTGTGAACTAAATAAGTGTAAAATGGAAAAGCCACAGATGGAAAAGTTATACTGTGGTAATAATGTCGCAGCGGATAAGCCAGTTAAGGTGCGGGCGAAAGACCGCGGTATCACAGATATTACATAATCCGATAGCACGCCTTTTATCGTTCTTCATTTCCAATTCAAGCATATAAAATACTTTACAATCGTACCGATAAAAAGTCACGAGTAAACACAATGAGTGCTGCATGACCACACAATGCGACATACAGTATATTTCTAGGCTCCGTTATAACTTTAAAACCTTCTTGCAATGAAAACCGTACACACAGTACTTCCCCCGACAACCCCCCCCTGACCCCCTCCGCCCCCCTCCCCACCAAGAGCCAAAACTAAATATACGATAAATAAAATTCACGGTCCCGAACTTTCAAGTTTTGTATTCATTTTGATCGCAATCAGCTGCTGTCATCAAAATTCAAAACTCATGGGTCAAAGACTCCCGTAAGGCATAAAATATACGTTTTACGTTATAACGTATAAACTTGGCCTCGCCCGCCCTATGGTTGACTGATTGTTCTCCTTGACCCGTAATATATACACGACACCAAACAGTCGTTGTAACGGTGATGCGACGAACTAGCGCTAGCGACATTCAACCATGTTGGGATACAAGCTGACACATTGTTCCGAGGTCTTGCGTGCATGGTGTATACTTTTATGGATAGGTATCTCCATACCTCTCACCACAGGAAACCTACATGCTGGTATAGTCACCGAAGCCTTCGTCGGTGCAGAAGAGTACAATGAACAGCTGACGATCAAGCCATTGCACAACAATGACCTTCTGCTAAATTTCCAGTACACCTTCGAGAGACCCCTCATTGTCGCACCCCGTACGTAAACAGATCAGCTTGGTTGTGTTCTTCCATGAAGTGTATTCTGCTGGGATCTTTGCTTGACTGTGTTGATACCGGGTGTGCGAATTACTTGTGTTTGCGTGTTTGTGCCATGTGGGTCAAATGTTGAATGTTCTCCTAGTCTGTGTATTTTATGTCGTGTACAAATTATTTCTGACGCTCATATAAGCACCATCGACCTTATATCTGTACTCAATGTGACGTACACAGGCACTTAACGCCTCATGTTTATAATATTCGCAGTCTGGCGTAGATGGTCTGTACTTGCGTTGATGTTGTGATGTGGGGTTGAATAACCCGGGACACCGCTATCAGCTATAGAATACAATTATTGCACAAGCTGCATATATCAAGACTCCATGCACAAGAGTATGCTCACGTATTCAGTTGCGACTAGACCTATTCAATGTTAAGAATATCATTCAATTAGTCACAGCATGATTAAGTTCGGATTGACTTGTTTGAGAGTCTTCCATATTTAGCGGCCTCGTTTGCAGTTGCTAACACAGTTTCAGCATGGGGTGTGCATGTGCGTTTGCATGTCTTGCCGAACTTGCCTACGCGCCAGCGCTTTAAACAATAAATACTGATATCACATTACCGCCACTACGTTAGTGCACACCACGCAAGACGACACACTAGGGATACATTTATATCAAGTTTAAATCAGTCATTGTGAGTGTTATCTGGTGAGCAGACTTTTGGTATACTCTACTATCAGACTATGATCTACGGGATTATAAACCTGTCAGCAAATCGTTATTTGTTATCGAGTACGTTACCCTGATTTGCATTTGCATATGTTTGTATCTTTCATATGCACATCATATATATATATATATATACTGTATATAAATTACACTTCTATACATATATGTATGTATGTATATTGTATATATATATATATATATGTATGTATACATGCATGCACATATATATATATACAAACATATATATATATATATATATATATATATATATATATATTTATATATATATATGTGTATGTATATATATATGCATATATAGTACTATATATATATATATATATATATACACACACACACACATATATATATATATATATATATATATATATTAGTATCATTTCTATAGTCTGATCCTCAGATGTATCAATATTTACCCAATTGTGACCCTCTCATGCCCTGCATATCTTGGCTGTACTACACAAGCCAAGGCCAATCGGCTCAGAGCGCACCAAGATACGCAATTCCCAACAGTATAAGTATGACTCCAAATATTTATTCTTAATTATTTATCTTACCGGAGAGGAGTCCTGAAACATGGAGTGAGGATATGTTTAGCGAGTGAAATGGGCAACTGGCTGATATTTAAGCAAGAGCCTCACCCTCAGCAAAGTACTACGGGGACGCACCGGCGGTGTACTTTCATGCAATCACATAGACATATGCGAATACAAAACCCTAAAACGCTGAAAAACGTAAAACATTATAAACCCACAACTTCAGAGTTATCTGCTCACAAATCCCAGCATTCTGTATCACAGGGATATTAGGGAGCTACATTCTTATACAATGTATATACGCGGGTGCACAATCGCATATGGACCACAGACGTATATGTGCAATCGTACATGAACCACATATACTTAAGTGTAATATGTGTACGAATCACGTATATATTTTTTTGCAATCGTATATAAACCACAGTATCAGCGCCAATATTGAGACTATTGTGCTCCTTTGTGCTATTGTAAAGTGACTAACGGACGTTGTCCACACACCAACAACCACTTCGTACATCCCTTCTCAGTGTTTCTTCGTGGGCGCAACCGATCTGTTCGGAAGTAGCGCTGTGAGTGAATTGAGTGTCTTTCAGTACAATCGCCATAAACGACACAACTCGTAAGTGAAGTGTTATCCACAAACACAAACACACAAACCCACATGTGCACACTTTTCCGCCATCCCTCACTCGGTACATACCTCTCTACCGCCGCTTACAGAGACGCACTTCTCCGTGTTCCCTCGTGGTGTTGCTGAACTCTTAGATAGCACTGGTGTGACAGAGTTGAGTGTCTCTTTGACTCAGGGTCGTTGGCACCAAGAGAGATGGGGCCTGCCTATTACCTCCACACCCACGGGCGCAGAGGTTTGGGGAAGATTCGAGGGGAGTAATATGACAGAGTGAGTGACGGCTTGTTTGCCGCATTATCGGTGTTTTAGGGATTGCATCTCTCAAATTAATGTATAGTGTGTACAGACATTCAATATCGGGTTCATACAAATAAGAGGCACACGGATACATTTGTAATAAGTACACAGATGTATGGCTGCATGCAGTAGTGTAATAGTGTGTTTTCTTAGTCGCTTCGTGTCGCACGACTAAACATGTGTACTTTCAGGCGTATTCAACATGTATATACCTTCGTTTTGTGGTGCGTGGTTATCAGGGTCATACCGGAGGGACATGTGTATATCATAGACTGATACAGATGGAATTTATTCGATCGCTTTAGATATCTACATACATAAACCAACATGTGTGTGGCCATGTATGATATGACAATATATACGGGTATTTTGTGCACTGAACCCTTCAGCTTTCCTCACAGGGCGGAGACAGACGAGTCATGGCAGTCTGTTACCCAAGGCCTGGCTGGACTTCTGTGCGCATCACTTAATTTCATTCAACCGGAGAACACGGGCAAACCCGTTATGTTGTTTGGTGCTGAGGGTATGGGAGAAAATACCATAGTGTATAGATAGGAATACTTTGTGATGTATTTAAATTGTATTGTGTTCATATGTACAGGTGTTTGTGTGTATATCTTGAGATTAGACATCATCGCCCACGTCAAATGTATATTTGTACGCAGCTCTGCAGTACGTGATAGATTAAGATATGTATATGTAGGTGTGCATATGAACTCACTCATACATAGGCCTTCGAATATATAAACAAACTACGTCAATTCACATCCAGGTTCCGATGGGCGCCTTGGCGCAGGGTCACCTTATCGTTACGCTACTCTTTCTCGCGAGAATGTGTGCACTGAAAACCTAACCCCGCTCGTGAAACTTCTACCATGCCGGGCTAAGGTATGTGTTTCGTAACTCGAGTCTTACTTACTCGAAGCACAGGCAGTGATTGACATATACCGTGTTTATAACGTGATTTAATTTGCTCAGTATTTCAAATACATGCACGTATCTGCAAGGAAAATATACACCCAGCTCGTTGCCACCCTCGCCATACGCAGTGTTGTGATAACCTCTCGTTGTGCAAACTTTAAACTTAGTGATCGATACGCACAAGCGAGTTGACATACATGTGTTCGCTCCCGTCGTGTCTGGTACTGTGCCCAACTTTTAGATGAGGAAGTTCTGGCTGTATACAAAACTTCATGTCGTTCTTCCATGTGGGATTTTTGCCGTAGCATTCTCGTCAGTACGCCATTGTACGCTCAAAATGCATATGTCGGGAATCTCTGAATATTTTTACAGATACATATTCTAACTAAACAACCCGAAAGTTGTTGCTAGGTGATTATCCATAAATTCAGTATAGCTTTATTTGAACACTTCTGCATTTTCTTCGTTCGTACATATCCTTCGCATCTGGCTCCGCTACAGTAGCCGCATACACATCCGTCCTAATCAACTACGTACACAGCCTCTCCCCAATTCCCCCCCCGACTGCCTGTGTACCGATTAAATCGCGCTATATTCTATAGTCTATATTGTACCCACACTCATACGCCACCCCTCCCTTATCTTACAGGCGAGCCTTTCAAATGCGCTATATTATGATATGCCTACGCTCATTTAAAACCACTCCCTCACCTTACAGGCGGGCCTTTCAAATGAACTAGATTATGATATACCTACACTCATATAAAACCACTCCCTCATCTCACAGGCGGGCGTTTCAAATGCATTATATTATGATATACCTACACTCATATAAGACCACTCTCTCATCCCACAGGCGGGCCTTTCAAATGCACTATATTATGATATACCTATACTCATATAAAACCACTCCCTCATCCCACAGGCGGGCCTTTCAAATGCACTATATTATGATATACCTACACTCATATAAAACCACTCCCTCGCCTCACAGGCAGGAAATGCACCTATATTATGATATGCTTACACTCATATAAAACCACTCTCTCGCCTCACAGGCAGGCCTTTCAAAAGCACTATATTATGATATACCTACACACATATGAACCCACTCCCTCGCCTCACAGGCAGGCCTGGCAAGCATGATGAATGCATACACTGTGTTTGACTCGCTGTTCTCTGCGCTGTCTGTCCACGTGAGCACGGAGTGTGTCGATGACACGTGTGAGTATAAGAAGCAGGTGCTGGTGCTAGCCGTGAATGTGGTGCCCACACGGGTGAATCAGGAGCCGTCGCAACCGCTGCCAAAACAGTATCGTATGTGTTTTAAATAGGTTCTAAAATGTGTATGGTATATATCCTAGAGTGTTTGGAAGGAAAGTGTCGTGGAAGTGCATGGCTGTGTGTGCATGTGCGTATGTTCATGGCCCTACATCAGTCACGCGCGACTGCTCAGTGCTCATATCTGCGACGGCTAGTGACAAGTGCAGCTGCTACAGGTGAGTGTAATACCTCCGATAGTTTATTCGAACCAGTCTCAGCTTGTGCGTATATGATGTAGTATGCACGACGGTATGTGTAAGCCGTATGTGAGGCATATCCAGGAATGAACCTTGGAAGTCTGACTGCATGGAACTATGTGTGCATGTGTTTTTGGTTAGCTGTGTATTCTGTTCTCCAAAGATATGCATCCGCTTATTCGTAATAGCACAAGTACGTACTCATACTGGCAATCCTTTGTTGTTAGAAATTCTCAAACATTTAGTGGAACCCCTGGAGATGTACACATCTGGGGGGATGTGGAGGTAAATATGCAAATGTTGATGCCGAGTCATCCTTTTAGTGCATATGTGTCCGGAAATGTTTAAAAAAAGACAAATATGCTAGCAGATTGGACATCAAACCTCCGCCGCATGGATTGCATTTTAAACTCCGACGGCAGTCGTCTGTTTCCATACGATTGTTTCATCGCACTACGTCATAATTTCACCCTCACAGATTGGAATCTGGGAGATTTACTCAAAGCTGCTCTAAATTCGGCGTGTGCTGTTGCCACGAACTCCGAGGTTAAAATAGTAACCACTGATTGGCTGGGGGTTAAACGAATCACACTCAATAAAGCTCCTTCGCACACGGTTGAACACGGCGTGTATGCTATAGACGTATACCCGGTAGTCTTCGGTGAAGGTAGCAGAATTGTCTAAGTGTACGTATGTGTCTACTTGCTTGTGGATAAGTTGCGTGGGATATATATTTATATATATATACATATATATATAAATACTTATA
>NW_014040273.1:51096-56363 GCF_001186125.1 Sphaeroforma arctica JP610 | reverse complement strand
CATATATATATATATGTGTTATATATATATACATATATATATATATGTGTTATATATATATATATATATATGTGTGTGTGTGTGTGTGTGTATGTATATAATTGTATGCGACTGAATAGGTAACTGCACATGTTTACGTGTTCATACCATTGACAGTCTCAGCGTAAGAGTCGGACAGGGGGCGGTAGTGAGTATTGAATATTGATCCTAATACATACTCTATTTCAAAAACCGCTATTGGCTTGTATGAATATTCTGATACAATACTTCTCATTTTAATATAAGTGCTTTTATTCATCATGTATTTATAATCATATACCTCAATATACTGAGATAGACTATCATATACCTTGGACACATACAGCTATCGGAAGAATCGGATTACTCGACTAAATATTAAAAAGCCAAGATCTTCCGCGGTCAATCTGTAGACTCAACATCGGACATTGGAGATAGTACGAGCAGAACAAGCAGAATAACCATATCTCGGCTTCTTCGGCTTAGATCGTGTGCAACCGAGTGACGCTTGGATGCAAACAATTGAGTTCAGCTTGTTAAGCTCGCATTACTATACATTCCGTTGTCAATTCTTAGTCCTAACCCTTTCCCGATCCCAGACAACGCCCACACACAGGGATCAGTGGTCATCTCGTCGGGTACGTATTGTCCTGAGTGTTTCGATGGATGACAGCACTCAGAGTACTAATCCCCGAAGCGGTCTCGATCAACAGCAAATGCCTAGTTAAAGCCCACCGTTCCTTGATATTTTGGCCGTTTGTTCCTCGCGACGTGTCTCCTCGTCAGCACATTCTGCAGCTAATACGCCTGTGAGCCTCTACCAAACTCAAGTGCCTGGCCCATCCACCCATCATCGATTGCCACAACACGGCATCGCCCTTGTGTGTAGCAACGCCACCTCAAACAGCGACATATAGCCTGTGAATGTGATTCTGGTCCTTTGATCGGTGTATATGCTGAGACTATAGGCGTATACCATCTACTATATAGAGGTGAAAGAAGCACAGACGAACGTCTGCCAGGTGTTGATGACCAATAACGACTCTACGGATTGGCTTGATAGGCCCGACATAGGACGAGCCAGTGTTCACTATAGCGTTATAACTACCCACGTTACAACCACCTACGTTATAACCACCCAGTCCATCCGGGAATGCGTTCAGAAGGTTGTATGGGATGTGACTGCATTGACTGAACATGGCTTAAGACAGACCCACGCGGACCCCCGGCTTATTCAACCACCGGCTCACGTGCACAGTGTCTGTTCTGAACCAATTGATTTTCGGAGATAGACATCCCGGATCGTACCGCGATGTCCACCAATCATACGCCTTCTAGCAGCCACTACGTGAGCAAGGTGTGCATACTCTATTCTGATCTCCAGGCGTGTGCGTACGTGTTGTTTTCGTACAGCACCTCACCATATACCTACAGCATCCCACTATACCTGACAGTCCATGTCAGATCTAAAGAATGCCAAAGCGTACTGACTGTTCAGTGATACGCCCTCCAGACGACAAATACGTCAGGTGTGCGTACCTCCTGTTGACATACACTTGAGACTACCCCCAAAACTGCTCGCGCGCGTAAATCTATTCTGTATACCCACCATATATCATGAATCTTGGCACCGGTCCAAAAAACCATAAACGGGACAAAATCGTCCCCCAACTAACAACACGCTCGCTCTAGGG
The DNA here is from genome assembly GCF_001186125.1 of Sphaeroforma arctica JP610. Classification (NCBI taxonomy): domain Eukaryota; class Ichthyosporea; order Ichthyophonida; genus Sphaeroforma; species Sphaeroforma arctica. Next base: position 54,651 of record NW_014040273.1, on the reverse strand, counting down.
CAGGTCCTTGCAGACTCTCTTGGTGTAGGCGCTTCCAGCCATACCAATGCATTTCTCGGGGCTTTTCGATATGCGGGTACCATGTCTCGCGCCTGAACACATACCAGTGTTACGCCGTTATTGGCAGTCCGTGAAGGAGGCAGAGCATGCTATCGCGGTGGTGCAAAACAACACACCGACGGGGAGACGGAGCGTTGCTGCATGGTGAGGTAAAAGAGGATACGTGTAAGCAACACGCTATATAAACAGGATATACAAACGCATATATATGACGTCTCAACAACCACTGCTCCATGAGATGATGTAGACGACTGACTGCAAAAGGTAATGACTGTTCCATGGATTGATCAAATGATCATGCGTACAGAGACCAATTCATAGATCACACATCGACATTGAAAATCCAATTAACTTAGACTAAGCTTTTATACAAACACTGATATATATCCTAGCAAGGCACTTGGAACACTCACTCGACGCTAGACAGAGCATAGAACAGTACAATAAAGCGCATAATTATGAAGTAAAACTGATACATTATATTTGAGATATCGTCCAGCACTGCTACGCGCAGAATCACAAGTGAGGCGTAGACAGAAGCACAGACCTCCTATACACATACAGCTACATAACCGGCTAAGACGTGACACCTCTATCCCTAACCAAATAGAAGGATACATAAGTCTTACACACCATGTTACTGCGAGACTTCCACATCCGCATTCGCCCCCATTAGCGTGCTGCTGCCGTTCATCTTGGACATGAACTGTTCAACGCGACGTGTGGCGGCGTTCTTCTGCTTCAGAAGCGTCTCCATCTCCGACTGCAGTTCACTTACTTTGTTCTTAGACACAGCCAGTTGTTCTCGATACATGCCCTCGCCATCCAGCACTTTCTCTAAAGTGCTATTGAGTGTTTCTAATTTACCTACTAATATTTCGTTGTCTCGTTTTAAATCCGCTATCCGTATCTCGAACGAGCACATGCGCCTACGTCTTTGTACACTTTCGGGAGAGTGAGGGGATGAATTGCTTCCAGAACCCCCATTTGAGTGAGTGCCGTGAGAGTTCAAATGTGTGCTTGCGTTAAAGTTGGGTTCAGGCTGTGTCACGTTGTCCTCAGCTACCACGAACATGCGTAGGCATATGCAATTCAAGAGACTTAACACCATCAGCACATTGCAGAAGGCTAAGATCAAAACCTCGTGCACCACCCTTCGCACAATCCAGAAGAAGGGGAATTTCCGTTTGATAATTATGTTATTTCCTTTGTATTTCATGATTTCTTCGCACACGCCTGCATGCTCGCTTTGCTCGTGCTCAATTAGCGCTAGAAGTCGTATAGTCCACCGTTGGCATTGAGTCAGGAATTGTGACGTGATGGACATCACAATATATAGGACGTATAATAACCACTCCATTTTGATGTGTATGTAGGGATAGGCAGTATAAGATTCTATCCTATCACACTCGTGTATACCTTACAAGGGCATTGAGAAGGCAAGTCTTCTTCTACACGCGCGAAGAGGGACAGTGTACTGGCGAGTATTTATTGTTCCTTACAAACCCATATAGGTAAAAACTCTGATATGACACTTATGCTACAAAATACTATGTTTACTGTGTGACCCCTGACAATCTCGTTGTCTGTATGTTGGGCTAAAGCAGTTCATGTCTATCGGGACGTGGTGGATATCCGGGGTTAAATAAATATAACATCATCGGCAATAAACGAATACCGTGCGACGTGCTTGCTTTTTTTAAATCGCGTGTTTAAAAAAAAAATTGTGTATCCAGAGAGTCACCAATGAAGTCAATGTCACAGTCATCAGAGTTCTCAGTTCGGAGACAGGATTCAGGAATCAGGATCACAGCTGTGTCTTCACTGTCTTGTTGGCTACAGCGGTAAATAAAAAATTATGTAGCCCAGAGTGAGCCCACGGCCCCAAAGTCCCAAACTCAAAGTCACAGCCACACACTCACACTGTCACACTACACAGCGCACAGAACACACAGGGCAGCCACTTCGGTTCAATTCCGACTGTGTCCTGTTGTGTGCTGGGCATTGGACAAGAGGTATTTGTTTATTTTTTAAATTAGATTAAAAAATACCAGTATGTACGTGAATAGAAATACTTATACTGCTGAGTGCTGAGGGCTGACTACTGAAGTGCTGATAGTCTGATAGCCCGATACATAAATACACCCTTATATTGCTCTTTTTTTTTAAACACCAGATAACACTCGCATGGTCAAAATTAACGTATGGGGGGGTTTTTTATATTTCAACTGTTCTTGATAAATTTACGTAAACATTGATGGTGGTCAGAGCACCGAGAGAAAAATAACGTACTATAGCAATTATTATTGTAAAATACGTATTTCTATAATTACATATTTACATACATACATACTTTTATAATTTCCGATCTGATGCAAAAATAAAAACACCTCCGAAAATATTATAATTTTTTTGTTGTTTATATCAAATTTTTTTTAAATAAAATTAATCATAGTCATTTTATGCTGTCGGATTGTAGCCTCTTCATAGCCTCATGAAAAAAATAGTTTACATACGAGAAAAAACTAAAACCTTGCTTTATTCTGGTGCGAATTTTTAGAAAGAGGCACAAGATCCGAAATTTTGGACCTCTCGATAAAAAATAAGAATCAATAAGAATCTATACCGGGAAATTGATTGGACGAGCTGGCTGGTGCGGTATGTAATCTCCGAACCCAGCGCACGGGATATTCTTAGGTTATATGTATTGTAATTACAATAACATTATATACCAGCGAGTTGCCTGAAGGTAATATAGTAGTGGCTAGAGACAGTGTGGATTCAAGCTCAATTATCACTGCACGTAGAAAAGAGAGAGGCTAATTCCAGTCTAATTTGATAACTTGAACTAGTCTATACCTAAGCACGTTCAAAGTCTGACAAATGCTAGAGGAGAGATATCCCATTGTACCATAAGAACTTCAAACGGATTGCTAACACGATAGTTGTGATTCAGAGTACGTATAGTCAATATGTCGGACAATACGGCAGGCAATAAAAAGGAAATTAATGGGCATATTGATGTGCCGCAAGCACAAACAATGGCCCTCCCCGGGTCGGACTCTCGAGTAGCGCCTGATACACCAGACCACGCTAGTTTAAGCATGGCGCATACCAATCGAATATATGAAGACCGAACAGATGATGATAGAGGTACAATGTATTGTGATTTTCTGCGTGCTCATGAATGAACTACATTTGTGTATATGTGGATAGACTGAATTTTGCCTGTGCCAGTACTTGGAGTTTTAATTATTGTTTTGCGCACTATACAAACACACACTAATCGTTAGTGTTCATAATATATATATATATATATATATATGTGTGTGTGTGTGTGTGTGTGTGTGTGTGTGTGTGTATGTGTGTATGTATATATATATATATACAAATATATATATATATATATATATATATGTATGTATGTATATAAATAAACACACATATATATATACATATATATATATATATATATATATATATATATATATATAT
>NW_014040273.1:31970-37834 GCF_001186125.1 Sphaeroforma arctica JP610 | reverse complement strand
TATATATATATATATACTATACTATATATATATATATATATATACTATATATATATATATGTATATATATATACATACTACTATATATATATATGTGTGTGTGTGTGTGTGTGCGTGTGTGTGTGTGCGTATATATATAAGTGTATATATATATAGATATATGTATATGTAAATGTATGTATATATATATGTGTATATATGTATATATATATATATATATGTATGTATGTACATGTATATATATATATATATATATATGTATGTACATGTATATATACATACATATATATATATGTGTGTGTTTGTGAGAGTGTATACCTCACGCTAATTTACATCTATGTATACCCATATACTGGTCCTACTCTCTCTTTCTCTCTCCTGACTCCCATCCTCTGCACTCTCCCAGGCCATCACACTCGCCATAGGTGACGGTGCAAACGACGTGAGCATGATCCAAAACGCACACATAGGCATAGGTATCAGTGGTCTCGAGGGACGACAGGCTGTGTTGGCGAGTGACTTCAGCATTGCGCAGTTCCGCTTCTTGGAACGGCTGTTGCTGGTGCACGGCAGATGGTCGTACCTGCGCATGTCGCGGTTTCTGAGTTACTTCTTCTACAAGAACTTTGCGTTCACGCTGTGCCAGGTGTGGGTCTGTCCCTGGAGGGCTGAGTGTGTGTCTGTGTCTGCATAAACGTTTGTGTATATGTAAGAGTTTGTGTGCGTTTCCATATATATGTGCATGTGTATCGTAACTGCGCATGTCACAAACACTCAGTTACTTATCCCACAAGCACTTTGTACTCACCTTGTGTCAGGTTTGTATCTGTCCCTTTGTATCTTGTGTATGTGTATCGTATTTGCGCATGTCACAAACACTCAGTTACTTCCCCCACAAGCACTTTGTTCTCACCTTGTGTCAGGTTTGTATCTGTCCCTTTGTATCTTGTGTATGTGTATCGTATTTGCGCATGTCACAAACACTCAGTTACTTCCCCCACAAGCACTTTGTACTCACCTTGTGTCAGGTTTGTATCTGTCCCTTTGTATCTGTCCCTGGATGTTTAGTTGGTTATCTGTTTGTGTCTATGTGATATGTTTTCGTTTGTGTGAGTGTCTTTGTGTGCTTCCGTTGGTATGCGTGGCTGCCTACTGGGAGCATTCGCTACCAGGGCGTATGGAGAGATAATTTGTATTTATGTATGTATGTATGTACGTATGTACATGTGCTCGGACATAGCTGTGTACATACGTTGTGTGTGCACCTAGTATAGCCCTGAGCCCGAAATACACTGTTAGACATCACCAGCCGCAACTAGAGCTAATCAGACGAACACGTGCACACACCAACACGCACACACATGTATACCTCATACAGACATCCGTACATGTACTCGGCATGTCTCCTGATATCCATATCCATATCACTACACTTGCTTTGCGTAGTTCTGGTACGCCATCTTCTCCGGGTGGAGTGGCCAGACCATCTTCGACGCGACGTTTGTGACCATGTACAATGTCATCTTCACATCGTTGCCGATCATCGCTGCAGGTGAGGGTGCTCGAGCGTGTCAGCGGTTATTAGAGTTGTTATATGCCACGTGTTTATCTGTACTCGTGCGGTTGGTTGGGACTGTCCTATTTATATATGTTTATCTGTTCCCATGCGGTTGGTTGGGACTGTTCTAAATATATATGCTTATCTGTTCCCATGCGGTTGGTTGGGACTGTTCTATTTATATATGTTTATCTGTTCCCATGCGGTTGGTCGGTACTGTTATATATATATATATATATATGCTTATCTGTTCCCATGCGATTGGTTGGGACTGTTCTAAATATATATGTTTATCTGTTCCCATGCGGTTAGTTGAGACTGTTCTGATTAAATAGGTTGACGCCAGGGCTGTGTGGCCAAAGCGCATGTTCGATCTGTTTATACAAAGACCAAATTACCAATGCATATTACATCTGTATATACAAAGACCACTATAACAATGCATTTTTGATCTGTTTATACTTCCTCACCCTTGGTTCCTGGTAAGGTGTGCGAGTGTCCGTGTGATGTGTGATGTGTGTGCGTGCACATGTCATATTTTAGTGATTTCTATAGAGTGTGCAAACAGGAAGTGCTACCAGTTACGGACAAATACGGATACGAAGACGTGTACACATGAACGGTTGGAACCTGCAGGCGCATTTTGTATTTATGTAGTGGTGCGGTTAAATCATGACCTGAACAGCCCACTTCATAAACAGTCACAAGATTGTGTGCGTTTACGGCGTTAACTTGAATATGGTTGTACCAACAATCCTTTGGCACAAAAAAAGATATTAAGCGGAAATGAAGCACAGCCTATATGTACACTACTTTGAACACTGGTACACACGGGCCAGCATACATCGAACCCCCTTAATGAGCAGAATCACTGTCCATCACAATATAGGGACATGCAAGCGACATTGAAATTCTAATATATACTAAATCTGGAAAGCGAACATGTCCGTTTTTTTATAACTTCAGGACTGTTTGAGCAGGATGTCACCGACCGGGTATCCCAACTGTACCCACATATGTACCAAGTGGGCCAGAAGGACTTGTTGTTTAACACCAAAATCTTCAGCTTCTCGTTGGTATTGGGTGTTTACCACTCATTTGTGTGTTTCTTCTTCGCCTGGGCGGCGACAGGTATGTGGACTCTTTAACTCTGCCTTTGTCTTCTAGTGCATGCGAGCAGATCTATGTACGTATTATATTTCTATATATATATATATATTGTGGGTGTCTGTGTGTGTGTGTGGAAAACCAATGCTGTGCCTGCACATTCAAACCCCTTGCAATGGCTTGTCTCGATTTTTCCTTCACGTTTTCTTTTTTGTGTCATTCTCTATTCAATGAGCACCCCTCGACCTATTTGTACGCCGTTTACCGGCTCCTTGAATCGGAGTTGTTCAGCACGCATTACCAACCACCCAACAACCTTTGTTACTTACCCCAGTGTAAATATAGATCAATATTCGCTACCCAATCCAGGCACCGACTAATGAGCACCTTCTCTCTTATCTCACACAATAAACCATGCAGGCGATAACATCCTGTCAGACGGACACACCTATGGCTACCAGTGGCTGGGTGTCATGATTTCCGGCGCAGTTGTGGTAAGCTTCTCCTCCTGTCCTTGACATAGAGATTAGAGTTTAGAGTTTAGGGTTCAAGGTTTATCCTATCAGGCGGACACGTCTATGACTGCCAATGACTGGGTGTCATGATTTCTGGCGCAGTTGTGGTATGCTTCTCCTCGTGTCCTTGACATAGAGATTAGGGTTTTAGGGTTTAGGGTTTAGGGTTCAAGGTTTATCCTATCAGACGGACACGTCTATGGCTGCCAATGACTGGGTGTCATGATTCCCAGTGCAGTTTCGGTTAGCTTCTCATCCCGTCTCGAACATGGGTTTGGGGCTTGCAGTCGCATGGCAGAACCCTGGATCCCAAGTACATGTAAGAATGGGCAAAGTTACATATGTGTATGTTCAGCGTCTTGGGAAGCGTGTGCATGTTCATGTCTGTGAAGATCGCAAATAGTTTAGTTCCATCCTTTCGGCGTGTGAGCCTGATAGCTCGTACCAGTTGATTCCTACCATGTATGGTTTTTGAGGTTTAGGGTTTAGTGTGTATACCATTTAAGTAACAAATTACTTAACCCATACAACACCTACCACACCCCACCTCCTACTGAGATATACCCGAAGGTATCTATCTGTCCACTGATAGGCCATTAAATGCAAACCCTCCTTTCAAGATAAAATACACCCAAATATGATCCACACGCGGCACTAACCATAACCCCTGACGCCCCTGATGCCTTATCTTCGCAGGTAGTGGTGAATCTGCAGATCGCCGTAGACCTGTATCGGTGGACCATCATCAACCACGTGTTTGTCTGGCTCAGTATCATCAGCTGGTATGGCATTCGCAGGAACGGCTTGTTATACCTCAAAGAGACGTTAGTAAGAATACGTATAGTGCTTCAGTCTGGTTATTTGGTTTTGGACCGGCGCTGTCCCCGATTCCTCGTTTGATGGATATGAATGTGATACCTTACGCCTTAAGACCTACTCGACAGTGTCTAAATGGTCACGATATCCTAAAGTGTCCCTGGTACTCGTTAATTGTCTACTACTATCATACCGCTACATTTTAGACCCACCCAGTTGTTCCGTTTACCATCCGACCTCCACGTCGATGCTGTTCTCCAAGTACAAATCAGAAATGCGTTTGTAGGAATGTTTATCACTTGCGTTGCACCGTCCACTGTTGATAAGGGAACATTCTTAATGGCTCGATGTCTAATTACTTTTATACTCGCACCTCTGGGTAACTGTTCCTGTCACGGGTTGCCTGCTCTATCCTAATCAGGGGGGTGTTTACTTTGTCCCATGGTTCTATACCCACCCTCATCCACGTGATATGGTTCACAATAACACGCCATGCACGCAGCTCTGTACTGCGTACCTATACTTATATATATATATATATATATATAGCATGTGTCCATACTTTCCTCTGAGTGATGCTCATCCCTTAACTTCTGCTATACATCATGTACGCCTACTTTGGTATATATATATATATATATATATATATAGGTTGTTCTTGTACTGTTCCTGCACGTGTTTCCAATACGCCACGCCCTTTTTCCCCGCGTGGGCTGGTGCACCATCGCTCATGCTCTCTGCCATGAGTCTGTACATAGCTCTCTCCCATGTGTGTGTACTTCTGCTGTGTGTCACGTGTTCACCCGTTGGTGTGTACCAAATGTTCATACGTTGCTTCGTTTACGCAGGTGGATATTCACCTGGTTCCAGTATTCCATGCCTGCCCTGGTTTACATGGTTGGGTTCTACGGCGTGAACTTCAACTCGCAGGGCGAATGGCTGTGGTGGTGGACTGTGCTGCTGTCAGTGGTCGTGTGCATCCTACCGGTTCATCTATACAAGGTATGTACATGTAAGCACATCTCCGTATATACACGCATGTGTTTATTACTTATACAAGGTATGTACATGTACGCCCATCTCCGTACACGCATGTATTTGATACCTATACAAGGTATGTACATGTACGTACATCTCTGTAAGTACACGCATGTATTTGGTACCTATACAAGGTATGTACATGTACGTACATCTCCGTATATACACTCATGTGTTTGAAGTTCTTCTCTTCAGAGTGTGTGTGTTACCTGGCCACTATACCTACCATTGACTGTCAGTGCGTGTTTGCCCGCGACAAAGAATGCGATTCTCTTATTGGACAAAAGACCGTCACTTATCTCACATGGCATGCTCGATGGTCCTCTCCACAGTACATCCGGGTGTACTTCTACCCGACGCCTGTGGATATTGTGCGTGAGATTACCTACCTGTCCAGAGCGGCACGAGAGGGCCAGGGTATCTTGGCTGACAACCGGGGTGGCAGTGTGCAAGACATTCATTTCCAAGGAAGCACGGTATGTGTGTGGGTGTATGTGAATTTGCATGTGTGTGTATATGTATCTGTGGGGGTGCATGAGTATGTGTAGGTAAATGTGTGTGGTTGTGTGTGCATATGTATGAATATGTGTATGTGCTTGTGTGTGGCTGTGTATGCATATGTGTGATTATGTGTATGTGCTGGTGTATGGTTATGTATACATATATATATGTATGTATATATATATGTCTGTGTGTGTATGTGCGTGTGCGTGTCTGTGTGTGTGTGTGTGTAATGTATATGTATATGTGTATGCGTATATATGTATAATTTTGTATGTGTATATATGCGTATATTTATATATATATATATGTAATTTTTTAATATATAT
>NW_014040273.1:17754-31835 GCF_001186125.1 Sphaeroforma arctica JP610 | reverse complement strand
TGGGTATGGGTGGGCTGTGGGTGTGTGTTTATGGTGTTAAACTGGTAATGTGCAGTTTATGTGTGTTTTCGTTATCGTGTACATATATATCGCATAGTGTCTATTTGTGTATATATGCGTTATCCTACAATCGAACGGGTCGGTGATACCCATAGTTCCCGACCGACGTGCGTAAGTATACTAGGATATAGACGTATCTTTTTCATCTTGTCTGTGCAGCCACGTGTCTGTGCCTCGTCTAACCCCTGACATACAAATTTTAGACGTGCCTTGGATGGTATCTATACGTATGCTTATAGTTGGGTGTTTTCTCTCAAATTAGCCTCGAGTATCACTAGTATATATCTTGGTTGTCACACGCTTGTACTGCTCTTACTTCAATTCAACTCAACCATTCTGCCCTATTTCTAAACCCTCCCCGCCACCGCCCTCACACACACACACACACACACACACCAGAACTTCAATGCCACGCTGCTGGCTGCAGTGTCTGGTGTCGACATCGCAATGGATGATGTGGACGATGACGAAGTCCAGGTACCGGGAGCGCGGATGTCCCAAAATAGCAACCAATCAAATGCGAGGAGTCTTACCGAGGCCTACAATCAGCACAGAGAACAGAGGGTGCACCTGGACATTGAGACACCCGATGGGGTTGAGTTGGACATGGTAGAGATCTCCTTAACCGACAACCCCAGGAACCCCAGGAGTGTGATCACCCATGCGACCGCGCATAGTCGCGGAGCGTCCATTGCGGAAGTGTGAGGGAGTGAGCATGGGCCGGTAATACTCTTAAACCCCGTTTATGTTCCCACACACCGCTTGGTTTCCCAAACACGACTTACTGTCCCGTGCACCTCTTAGTGCCCCAGACACCTGGGTGAGTATGTCGTGTACCGCTGATTGCCTCGGGTCTAACGTGGTGCTAATGGGTTCGAATTGTAGGCTAAAGTCGCCAGCATGATGGCCAAGCCTATACATGCACGTGGATAAGCCGCTACGGGAAGGGAGGGGTGTAGCCGAACGCAGTATAAAACTCAAGACTGGTTTAGGTGCTGTAGTACGCGATCGTGGGAGGGGTAGCTGTGACTCGCGCACTTGCACACACACACACACCTTCACAAGTAATTTAGAGAGTACAAACAGCACAGCACAGCGTTCGATGTACACGCACACACACGCACTGGCTGAGCCAGATGGTGGCATAGCCAGGGCGTGGCATAGGGCGTGTCAATCCCGGTGGTGGTAGGTAGCTACGCATTGTGGTACGTACCGGTATTCCCGGTCCATGACATTTATATTCTCGCCATGCACCTTCGCACATATGCGTGTGCCAAAGTCTGTCTTACTTTACTGAGAGGGTCGCTTGTGGTATACAGTCAGCGACGTTCAGGCTACAAAACAACATCGACTTATATCAAGCACACTTAGGATCTGCCTACGCACAGCAAGGGACACCTGCGTCATACCCACCTACCTACGCCTGTACTCCGTATATTCCCTGGTGAAACTTCGCAGGATCGTTCTACAGTCAAGCGGTCTAGTCCAGTGTATTGTTCCGCAGTACTGATAGACTACGGACTACGGTGGGTCTCATCCCCAGCTTCAGCCTGATGCAGAGGGGGTGCGAGATGTTCGGTACTTTCTCGGCGCATCGGTGTCGTGGATGTAAGGGCTTTGCAGGCAGTCACGTATAGTAAGGGACATGGGTGTACCGCAAGGAACGGTTCATCGATATGAGGAGTAGTTATATGTATAGGCGCATTGGTATAGTGGGATTGTAGAACATGAAGGTGTGGTGTGGTATATGAGAGAAGCCAGCTGGCTGTGGTAGGTTTTCGCATACCGGGGAAGAATTGAGGAGTGCTCGCATATACATACAGCCGCATGAATAGCTCTTTCGTTACCCTAAACCCTGAGGTAGACATGGCTCAGATGAAGCGACTCAGCTTCGGCCGACTTGGTACAGAATCCGTCCGACACACAACAGCCTAGCAATAAATAAAGGATTAACCGGCAACACCGCAGTGGGTACAAGCACGTGCAGTTGCCTCGAGTCCTATAAGCAGAAACCAATTACGATGCAATATCTCACGTGTACCTATTCACAGCCCTATAAGTTGTATGAGCTCTGTATCATATATGCTTGGTCTATTGTAGCAGGGCGATCGAGGGATCGGAGTGGTCTGATCGACACCTCAGCCCCTAAGATTAACACCCACTCCAAAAGAGAGAGTAATGATTCTTCGGGTTCTGGTATTATAACCACATAAATAACAGACAGAAACTTAAGGGTAAGTGATGTCTCTGTCCAATAGACTAGCAGTGTGTATGTATGATCAGAGGTAATTTAAAGACAATCTCGTACTATATATTTTAAACAAAGCCCTTTTTACTTCTCTATATGAGAAACAATTTTGTTTTCTAATGATATGTACTGATATCAGAATAATCAGACTATACAAACTAAGCGGACTGTCCGCCCGAGGTGTGGAGAGGAAGGCTGTGAAATTCACGTATTCCTCTGCTTGCTCTCACTCATGCCGAAAACTCCTCTCCCGCTAAGCACAGTCATCACGTTCTAATTGTAAATGTCAAATCAGCTGATAACCCTCAACGAGACCACTCTAGACTACCCTTTGGCAGGGGTCTATGGCAGCATTCGTTGAACGTGGAACACTTGTGCAGTACTCATATGATTCGGTGGGTCCCAAGTCTGTTCAGGCAACGCAGGCCATAGACCACTACCTTCAATGGACTAATCCTTATTGATAGTGTTCGTTCTGTTCTGCTGATAAGATGCTGAAACATCATTGGGCCTGCATAAGACCATGCCAATTCGACCACAGAGCTAAGAAGATCTGTCGCCAATGTCAAAGTAACTGATTTCGCATCCTGGGTCGAACTTCTGGGCATATTGGAATCGGTTGTGTCATGTGCCATACCTTCCTAGTATTGAAGACGATGACCTGTTCAGGAACATAGCCAAGGAACAACCCTGAACAAACCCCTCTAGTGAAGCAGCGCATGCTGCGCATGCTGGATTCGGTCCAGCGTAACAACTGTAAGACCGGATGTAGTGAAATCCGTGTATTTATCCGAAAGCATTGGTACTTGGCAGCGGTGTCGCGGAGGTTTATTTCATACATCTGCTACCTAGTTATACCGAGCCGGAGTCACCGCCCACACGTATCAGAACACAGAGCTGGAACATTGTGGGGTTGTCCCACGTTGTCACACGACTTGAGTTGAAGTCGATGGACTAGAACCGAGCCCCGGCAACCTAGGGCCGAGAGTTTGGCGAAAGGGATGTATGTATGAAGCACTCGTTGGTATGTATGAAGCACTCGCTGTTATGTATGGAGTACTCACTGGTGTTGCTAAGTTACGGGCCATCACGTGGAATCGAGGACTATATACTGGAAGAGACAGTCCTCGAATTGCATACAACTTGGGAATGTGGCTCCTGAAACTACGTCGACACTGTTCGGTACCTTAAAAGACAGAAGCGTTTATACGCAGTCGAATACTAAGTCTATTTATTGTCTGTAGTTCGCTTAGTATTGTTATCCTTTCCTGTCGCTGTACGTAGTACCCGCATCTGCCATGTATATGTTTCGCTGATAGACAAGTGTATGTGTTCGCATATTTAAGTCGCACAACCACTAGGTCGACATTATTTGGACTTGTGTACGTATTTGTATACTTACGTGTAATGATTTAGGTGTTTAGTTGCGGTTGTCCTTATAACGTGCTAAAGCTATTCGCAATCTATTGCGGTTACATACTATACCTAGTGTATATTACAGCGTCTCCGTTTTCTCGAAAGTTCTACAATACGTGTGGTGCCCGCTTTGACTGTGTCATGCAAATCTATCGTAGCTCCTGTGCTGCTAGATTGCTCAACTTTCCAGTATTACTCCCACTATACACCACCACCAGTTGGCGCAAGAGATTGATAGCCGTCTAGCCAGGTTTATATGTAATACTAGCAGTTTACGTTGTTTTTGTCTACAGTGTACATTACAACATTCAACACGCCAAATCGCGTACCGCTGCCAAGCCATTCTAAGGGGCCATTTTTGTGCAAACACAGATGTGTACATATTACTAGTCTGATACGACGATACACTCGTGGGCGCTGTGGGCGCTGAGACTTCTATACTTTTATATCTTAAATATGCCTGCACTGACCACCGCGCGCGAGGATTCGACCGTCGTATGTATGTATAGTACGAAAGCGAACGCGCTTTTCAGTCCCTCCATATCAAAAAATACGTTGCACCAAGACATAATGACTTAACATAAAACATGTATCGGTATATACGCGTACATGCGCTGAGTTACCTGAGAACATTCTTTTCGCAAGTAAGTTCCTCCTGTCCGACAATCCGTCTCTAGTTATTTTCTGTCTGAAGCTTTCGTCAGTCACACCACCATACCAAGAAAATGACACGACAGTCTTTCACTAGATAGTGCAGGCAGAGGGCCCATCCGGGGTCTCGTATTGAGTATCACATGTGGCTTAAACGAGTTGTGATATGTGTGACCAAATTGCCAAGCAAGACCCTGTACAATACACAGGTAGAAAATGTAGTATACATTGAGAACTGCTACAACATTACTTATCAAAACTCTACATTTTCTAACCGCACGTAGCTGTTTCAAACACCTATACTAGACTACCTGGTCACATGGATGCAGACGCCATCAACTTCTCTCAGGAATATTCTTTTTTACTATAATCACTCCGTACTAAAATAACAAAGACCATCCTGCATTCTTTAAGCAATCTTCCACGCTACTAGTAGAGCCACTCAGCACACTTACTATCTGCTGGTCTTTTTTTATTTATATATTTAAATACATATCTGATGTTTTATACATCCGTAGCCTACACGCTTTGCGTATATTTATATAGTGATTAGGGGAGCCTCAGTTCATTTTTTTTTAATAGAAAATAGTTTGTTATGAGGCTTGACTCTTGACAGCCGCGACACTGACACCGTGCCAAGACGCACTTTTTTTCCGGAATATGTTGTTGACTTTGATGGGGTCAATTTGCGACAGAACTTGATTGTGTCGATTTTGTCGATCCCACAGCTAACCCCAGTAGTTCCAGAGAGTTTACGACGTATTGACGATAAAGTGTTGCAATTTCACCATAGCCACGAGATTCCGCATTTTAACCTTAGGTTTTGACACCCAACAAAACCGGACTGTGTGGCCCCTGTATGTATTTGCTGTCACTGCTATCGCCACTCCGCTGTGCGTTCGCACTGTTCGGGAAGTTGGTGCAGTGAGAAAGTGTTCTATCTCATAAATAAGCAGGAATTTATGCCCACGCAAGCAGATTCGTACATAACAGTATACAGAGTGTAGTATTACAGCAACTAAAGCAATGTCAGCCGACGATCTTAAAGCACAGGGCAACAGGGCATTTGCCGCCAAAGACTGGGCCACGGCTATTGATCTGTTCACTCAGGCTATTGTGGTGGCACCAGAAAACCACGTGTTGTACAGTAATCGCAGTGCAGCGTACTCGAGCTGTGGCGAATATCAGAAGGCGCTTGAGGATGCTGATAAGTGTGTGAGCATCAAGCCCGATTGGCCCAAGGTGTGTTGGGACTGTTGGTGTTGAAGGGTGTTTGCTTAGTATTGATATCTCTTCGGTGGGGGATTTTCTGTCGTTGTCGTTGTGTGTCTTCCCTTGCTTGGCTGAACGTATTCTTGGTACTTGAAATAGATATAAGCCGGAGAATATGCAAGCGTATATCTATGTATTCTATCAGAACTGTGTTCCTTCTCGTTCTGTTCGATTGGTGGAATTGTACCAGTTCTGACAAAAAAAATATGATCGTATATCACTTTGTTTAGACTTACATCGCACTGGTTAATTATAGAACTATATGTATATATGTATATATATATATATATATATTGTATTAATATAACTATTAGTATGAGTATACGAATTCATTTTCAACGCCGATGGAACGTTTGCGCTTGGAATATATTCGCGATTTTAGCAGTTCAACAACCGTGTGATTCTACCGTATGTAGATGCATAAGGTATACTATGGTATATATACATATATATATATATGTGTGTGTGTGTGTGTGTATAAGTGTATAGTCATCAAGACTGTGTGGATCATATATACTTTCTGTGCTTTGATCACTTTATCTATAGAAGTGTCCTCTAATCATCATTTTGAGAGCTCTGTATGAGATAATGTTCATATACATTTGCTATATAAATGGTGTTACACGCGTTCAAACGCTCGCGTAAACATACATGCTCGTGGAAAAGATGTGTGCGAATTGAATTATCTTTGTTCGAAATCTGTGATTGGATACATACACAGAAGATGCTTCACCCTCAATGCTTCACCCTCAATTTGGTGTCATTGTAAATCTATCATTTACTTGAGAGGCTACTATTATCAATTGCATATACTTATACTTATGTGCTCACCCTTGGTATCTAGTACTTGGTGTATACATTCGTGCTTATGTGATTATATTAGTAATATTATATATATATATATATATAGTCTTGTCCTTGTATTGCCTATTTGTTATTTGTGCGTACTGTTACTTCTCTGCCAGCATATCCTTATTCACGGCGTATGTTTATGGTATCATCTATATATATATATATATACGTTACTGAAAGCGTAAGCTTTTCTTAAGTCCCTATTGACATTATCACCGATTTCTCGTCTGTTACGCAAAATCTGTCCGTGACGCTTTTTGCCTATTTGTAGGCCCCGTTGGAGTTCCCCAATTTTAGAAACAATATGCCCCGGACTCTTTTGTAGTCCCTAAGTCCCTGACCCTGTACTAGAGAAAACAAATAAGTTAGCCCTATGATTATACGCTTTCGGTCCCTGTGGCTTCCCAATCGCGATTTAGGGTTTAACTGCGCGACCAGTTGTTCTTCCAACCTCTTCAAGTGTTGTATGCAAAGCTTCCCGTATGCAATCGATACTTGGTTGCAAGAGCAACTGGTCGCGTAGTTAAACCCACAATCGCAAAGGTTTTCGTACAACACTGAAAGAGGTTGGAAGAGCAGCTGGTCATATATATATATATACCTTGTGTTTAATCAAACGAGTCTCCTGATGATAAAGTCGTATTCCAATGCTCAGATCCGCAGTCTGATTTAATACTCTACATGTATGTATATGAACACGCGCGTGTAAAATATGTTTGTCTCTGCTGCGTACGGTTGTAGAAGTTTAACCCAGCATGTACATATATATATATATTATTCACTGCTTCGGTATCACTTCTGCCAGTATCAGCAATGTTCCAAATGATAGAGAGCTTTGTTGTTGTAACACATATACAAGAGTTAATGTTTATATCATACCGGCTTGTATGTCTTGACTTGATAGCTTTATATTCTGGAACACTGTCTATTCGTAGCAAAAGGAATCTCAACATTACAGCGATAAAATGCACCTTTTTTGGGACTGCCATTAACTGTTACGCCACATTACATATACTAAATACCCCACTCACCCAATCCGTATATCTCACCCAATCCAGGGCTACAACCGCAAGGCAACAGCACAGGCTTTCATGCACGATACCGATGCAGCTATGGAAACATACGAAACCGGACTAGAGAAATGCCCAGGAGACCCCACCTTGACTAAGGGACTCAAAGACCTTGCAAGCTCAGGTATGTATCCATGAGTTTGTTTGATACGTATAACTGCGTGTGTCGGGCTGCATCCTGTGGTAGATAGCAAGAGGACAATATGCATGTATGTATATATGTGTGTGTTTGTATGTATGTATGTATATATACGTGCGTAGAGTTAGTTAGGAATTTGATAGTATTTGTGCATTTTGATAGTTTATTAACACTTTGTTATACTACTACTAGATCAAAAAACGGGACCTGTCAGGAGTTTGTACAGCAGGTACAACTCTTTTCTCGAACCCCGATCCGTAGTCCAAGGTTAAATGATGGTTGGGACACCGTATATATCACCTCTGGCATGTATCCTACACATTTACCAGCTGTCCGATATATATCTAACTAAATATTTTATACGCACATACCCTGACAGCTAGTGGCAGCAAGGACCCTATGCAGCAGCTCTCGTCCCTGTTCACGGCACCCGATTTGTGGGCTAAGGTGGCCATGAACCCCGACACGCGACACCTGGTGGGCAATCAGAAGCTGCAAAAGGACATCGACGAGATAAAGGCCAATCCCTCGATACTTATGGCGTATGTTGTGTTGTTGTGTGTAGCTGATGTTGTGAAGTATTGTGTATATCCATTGAAGTGTTACGTAGTTCTGTTTGGGTGGGCATGGAGGAGATCAAGGACAATCTTTTGAAATGTATGGTGTATGCCGTGTTTATGCTTTATACTCACTTTAGCGAATGTACCCGAATGACATGTATATTACTCACTTCTGGCGTATGTAGTGCTATTATGTGTGTCCAAATGAGGGCTTGTGTGTCGGTGTGTTTCTTGCGTGTGATGCGGAGAGAGCGTATCTTACCATTGCCGTTAATGTGTTATACCGGCGTTGTGTGATATTTGGTGAGTGTACATCCATTCCGCGACGCAACACGCATATATATATGTGTGTGTGTTTGTGTGTATGTATGTACATTTGACTTGTAATTCTCATTGTCACTATATATTCTTGATTCAATCTAGTGATTGGTACTTACACTGCCGGATTACACAAAATATATTGATAAAAGTGCAACAGTTGGGAGTGGCGTGTCACTTGATGATATTAGTTAACAGTGGTCCTAAAGCCATTGATTGTTTCTCTGTATCTTTGTGACTGTATTATTGTCTTGTTCACGTTCACTAGTGTATATGAATATGTATATACTATTGAACACATGCTTCTGTATGTATAACATACACAACTTCTATATATTAACATACTGTCGCTATCGTCGCTAATAAAAACATCATCTCTATCGCATCAACAGGAAGATGCAACAAAACGAGGATCTAATGGCCATTCTTGGTGTAGTCATGGGCATGCCAACTGCTCCCAAGAAGGATGATGCAGGTGCAAGCACCAATGATACCGATGTAGATATGGCCGAAGCCACCCAGGTAATCATAGACATGTACAACCAAGTGTATCTGAAATAGCTACATGTACATCCGGATGTATTTTCAAATGCTGTGTAAAATTTACAGTATGGATGTGTACTGGTTTATATAACTCCCGTTTGTTGAAATGTATCTTTTTGGCATGTTTTGTACATAGTACGTACGTTCATTGGTATGCGTATGGATACAGATTTTGTCAACTTTTAAGCTCGCGGGTTAAGAAGGTTTGTTTTGCACTGAACGTAGGGATACTTTATGGTATTTAACAAACATGTGCACACGTTTACGCGTACATTTACAATTCTATACAATTACCATGCCCACTCACACACGCTCATCTCAGGAGGAGGCGGTTCACGAAATCGATCCAGAGGAAATTGTGGTTGATGAAGTCGAGGAGAAGCGATTGAATGCCTTGTCCGAAAAAGAACTAGGCAACGCGGCATACAAGAAGAGGGACTTTGACACAGCCATTGCGCACTACGAGAAGGCGATCGAGCTACACCCAGAGAATATGGCGTTCTACAATAACATGGTGAGTACGTGCGTGTATATGTATTTTCGGATGTGAAATGTGTGTAAACGTTTCGCAGAGACGGTTGTGTACATTTTTATTGATTTAGAAATGTCAAGAAAACACTGTGGCAGGTAATAATATATGTATTTTTTTTCTCCAATATATGACACTTTTTACGCGCTGCACAGTCCGCTGTATACTTCGAGCAAAAGGACTATGAGAAGTGCCGCGAGATGTGCAAGAAGGCGGTGGAGGTGGGACAGGAGCAACGCGCCGAGTACGCGCTCATCGCTAAGGCTTATGCACGCATCGGCAACTCATACCACAAAGAAGGTAGGGCATGTAGGATGTCATATATATGCAATGTGTCTGTGATATATATCTGGTCGTGTATGCATGCTTATCTTGTTTTAGGATAGGATGCATGTCCCTGGTAGATTGACTGATTGTCTGTGATACACGCGTACACCTATACGTGCAGGCAACTACGACGACGCCGCCACATGGTTGAACCGCAGTTTAACCGAACACCGCACCAAAGACACACTCAACAAACTCAACGCCATCGAAAAGGAGAAGAAGGAGGCCGAGGCAAAGGCTCTCCTAAACCCTGAGGAGGCTACCAGAATCAAGGAGGAAGGAAATGCCATGTTCAAAGCCATGAAGTATCCTGAAGCAATCAAGGTGCATTAAATTGTTATTGATGTATTTGTATATATAATATATATGTATGTAGTGTGTGTTTTTTGTGTTGAGTCTTGTGTGTTGTGTGACTACGAATGTCTAGTTTACAATCAAATGGAAGGTGTGTAGGATAGTATGCGTAGACTCTACACCGACATTGCCCTCCTCATCAGAATTACTTCACATGTATATATATAGGATATACGAACATGTTTTACACTTCCCTCTCAAACACTATGCGTATATATTTATGTATATACGCGCTAGATGCTCATCTTTGTTTGCCGCCCATTCACAGCTATATACAGAAGCCCTCACGCGTAACCCTGACGACCACACCATATACTCCAACCGTGCTGCCTCGTACATGAAGCTGGGTGAGTTCCCACACTCACTCAAGGACTGCGACAAGTGCATTGCAATGGCACCGGACTTTATCAAGGGACACACCCGACGAGGTATGCATATGCACACGTGCTCATGATATCTGTCTATGCCAGGATGGAAAAGATTTCTGTACGTATATGCTAGGACAATATTGTGGTGTACTTCTGTATGGTCACGCATAAAAAACATGCACTTTCTTACTCAAACATGTGTACAAACCTCAATTTGTTTGCGCACATTTGGATATCCAGTGTGTAAGCGTGTAGGCAGTCAATTATGTCGAAGTCTGCATAAGTACAATCACGTCTATGTGTCTATAGATGTATATTTTTGGACCTAAAACGCAGTTAAACATTCACAAAAACACAAAACACACAGTAGAGTGACTTAGTGTATGATCAAATTAACCCATTACCGCGCTTCCGACCACTACTGTACATCCTTAGGCAACTGTCTGCTGGCCATGCGGGAACACCAGCGGGCTCTAGAGGCATTCGAGAAGGCGTTGAGTATCGACAAGGACAATAAGGAAGCCATCGATGGCGTACAGCGTGCCTACAGGGCCATGAACGAGAGGCTGCAGGTGTGTACGGTCTTGCAGCATTGGCTATATATATATATTATCCGTCTGAGAATGTCTAGATGTACAGTTGGGAAATAGTGTACGCATGTGGGGTGGATGTCTTAGTTGTGTGCTGATTATTTTGCGCTCGGATTAGGCTTGTAGTTGTATAATAACAATAAAATTCGGGGGAGGTATACCTGGATTGGAGTATGTTAGTGTAGAGTTGATATCTCATCGAGCTTGTCTGTAATTTTAAAACCGATATAGAGTATATCTGAAGAGTAACTTGCCTATCCAAGCCATGGTGAGGCGAATTGGTTATATATGCCTAACTATGACTCATTCTCCACATATATTGACAGAATATGTCTGAGGAAGAGCGTGCCGCTGAAGCTATGAAGGATCCCGAAGTACAAGCCATCATGGGCGATCCCGTCATGCGCATCGTGTTGGATCAGATGCAGAACGACCCCGCCGCCGCACAAGAGTACGTACTGTTTTATGCTCAAGTCTCGCTTGTACACCTAGATTTTTTAGGTGTTTTCAGTGACTATTTAATATGTAGTACATTGGGCCTGTATTATACCACTGTTGCTTATAGCCGTTATATTTTAGAACATGTAGTGTGGTCTGTCTAGATCATGCCTGATTTTTTTTTCTGGTATGAAACAGAGGGATACTTCTGTACCTCCGGATGTATTTTCAACATCACGACTTAAATCGTCATATTTTCATAAATATGCAATTCTACTATCAACAGGCACTTGAAAAATCCTGAGATATCTGCAAAGCTGCAGAAACTCATCAACGCCGGCATCATCCGTACGCGGTAGATACGCCCCTGTATACACACAAATTCCCACATACAGATTTTCACACATACTAGCACTCGAATACACATACACACGCACACACATGGATTTCAATGTACACGAATGAGTGTGTATTGATTAGAATGGATGACGCCTCTTTGAGGTACGTAGCCAAAGATACAGAAGGCATATTCTGCTCACAGTCCCTGGTGGCTGTATACACCAACTATGCCCACAAAATCATGGCATATGGTTGCACGCCGACAAGTCCGTCTCATCTTGATGGCCAATCACATCCTGTCATGAACGAGGCGTGGCCTACTCACTGTGGGAGCTTTGTATGAGTTCCTCTCAGCTCAGTGGGTATCTAATGCAGCAGCTGAGGAGACCCGTCTGTGCGGCAGGTGGAATACGCACGACTGTGCTAGCCAAACAAATGTGACCTTCCAACTAATAAATTAGAAGACGCAGATAATTTACCAGTTGTATCCTGTCTTAGAAATGCACTCAGTTATCGGTCCACGCATACTTGCTTCGTTCTGTTTTGGTGATTGTCCGGTAGAAACCTCCGATCTTTGCACAGCCATCAACGCCTCGTGAGTAGGAAACCGGAATGGCTACTCGCCAATTCAACTTTGTTTAGAAACGCTGTATTTGCTATTTCCGTGAAGTAGCGAAACTAGCACTTGAATGGCTCTCGCATGTTAGCATTTTGATTCGGTCTATTTACTGCTAAAACTGTCAGGGCAACCTGTATTTACTCTACACCCATATTACACATCCGTAGCAGTCCGTCTGAGAAAATTGTCGTTTCAAAATTGGTTTTATTCCTACTGAAAATTGAGGGTCTCATGTACTTTAGGAGAGGTCTTTCTTTAGCCTAATTCTCAAAATATATATGGGGGCCAAAATGTGGCGCGGTCGTTGTTTATATGAGCGACTATTGGATCGTCCGTATAGATAATTATATCAACAACATATAAATTTATATATATCTATATATCTATATTATATATATATATATATATATATATATATATATATATATATATATATATATATATATATATATATATATATATATATATATATATATATATATATATAGATATATGTATATATATATATATATATATAAACCCAGCGATATTAACGCCTTAGAGTAATTAAACGCTTAGGTTAAGTCTAAGTATAGTTAAATTCGAAATAAATAAACAAAATGAGTCTTCTAGTAAAGTTAGGTATGCCTCGTGAAAACAGCAATACTCTGAGGGATTGTGAGGCTGAGACATTGCCTATATATAGTCCTCTCAGTACTGTTTTCGCCGAAGGGATTTTATTTAGTGTTTCGTTGTCGCTCTATTAGAAACTATGGTATTTTTCGTTGGGGCGAATCCGAGAGACTCATAAAATCCTATCTTTAGAAAAAAAGAAAGAGAAAAAAAAGAAAAATACTCTTGATGTCCATAGTTATTGCATTAACCAATAACTTGCCACTTATCAAGAATTGCCGACCTAGCCTTCATCAGACTGGCACATCTGGTTGACTGAACGGAGGTTAAACTAGGTAACGCTAATAGTCCCTAGAAACCTGTATTCGGTTGAGCCATCTCGCTACCGAAGTTTTCAGATATAAATATTTGGAAAGTAAACATAGTTCTATTGATAGAACTAGACCAAATCTTATGTTTGGTATTTTACTGGGGCCTTTAAATGGCCTTGTCCAAATATCTGATGTGTAAAATGGAAAAGGTATTAATTAATAAAACCGTTAAAACCCATTTAGAAAACATAAGTTCCTCGTACTATTAAGAGTACCTTTATAGTTTACGTACTGCTTAAGAGTACGTTTATAACATAGAGTCTAATGTGGAGGCCCGGCTATTACGCAGCCCCCACCCAGCTTTGAAATCCAAGAGAGACTAGTTGCTCACGCAAGCCGATTTTGGATTTACAAAGCGAGAAGGAAAAAACGGGTCGAAAACATTAAGTAACATAACATATAGTT
>NW_014040273.1:12981-15571 GCF_001186125.1 Sphaeroforma arctica JP610 | reverse complement strand
TCAAGGGTTAGCCTTTAAGCTCGGGATAAATACTGTAGGCGGGTAAGTTTTAACTTCCGTGCCTTCAGACGATGGAAACATGCTATCTTTTTCAGCTTGTGACTTATGCGGGCGTTTACGCCATTTTGATTAAAGGCTTTTAAATAGTCTTGATTATCAAAAGCATCTGAAGTCAACTCAGCTATTGTACCGTCTATAAAGCGTGAACGATAGAATGTATAACCTTCCATATCCGTTCTCCATATAATGTCTTATCAAGAGAGGCATTAGAGTCATGTCTTCTTGCGAGTATAATCTCGGTAGTCGGAATCCGACTAGTGCCTATATTCAAAGCACTAAAACCGTCGGGCTTATTAGCCTCATAGGTTCTACTTTTAGTGTCGGCTACAGAGATTATGTATGGTCCTATCGATTTTGATGTTAGTACAGTAGCATCGGAATTACGTTGACGGATGTTAACTCTGTCTCCAACCTGATACTCTGCTATCTTTTTGGTAGTGTTCCAACGCTTTTGCCTTTTTAATAAGGCTATATTGCGTATTTCTCGCAAGCAAGGATATACAACATTATAAATGCGTTGTACCTTCTCTAACCATGGTAACTCACGGTGATCAGGTTTGTCCTTGTTAAAGGGGATTTGTAACTCACTATATCTGCCACGAAAATAGTGAGTGGGTGTACTTCCTGTAACCGGTTCAGCACACTCGTTCATCTGTTCTTTTTGGTAGTGTTCCGACGCTTTTGACTTTTTAATAAGGCTATATTGCGTATTTCTCGCAAGCAAGGATATACAACGTTATAAATACGTTGTACCTTCTCAAACCATGGTAACTCACGGTGATCAGGTTTGTCCTTGTTAAAGGGGATTTGTAGCTCACTATATCTGCCATGAAAATAGTGAGTGGGTGTAGTTCCTGTAACCGAATCAGCACACTCGTTTATCTGTGTTTGTACCCACTTAAGGTGGTACGGCCAATCATCTGCATCATCCGTTAATGCAGTACGCAAGAAGAACTTAAGTCTTCTATGACGCGTTTCATTAGCGCCTTGTGTTTACGGTTTATATAGTACACCGCCTTTATGGCACATGCCTGATACGAGTACTAACGATTCCATTATGTCATCGCAGAACTCGCTACCGTTATCAGTACACATTATAACCGGCTACCCTAGGTCAGCAAAGACTTGGCAACATAATTCTGCCACGGTCTGCGTACTCTTGTCCTTAAATGATAGAGCAAGTTATATCGTGACACTACATCAAAGAAGTGGCATACGTAACGGTCGCCTGTGTGCTCGGACGTAGGCAGGTCAACCAGATCAATGATGATCCTGCGCCATGGAACATCTTCAGTCACACTCTTAAGCGGTGCGAACCCATAGCGCTTAATCTGGTTGAGATCACAGTCTGTACATGTCTGATATACTCTGTCAACTAAAATTGCCAGCTTAGGGTGCGCGATCCCATTTCGCTTAGCTTCTTTAAGTGCGTCTAATACATTCTGGTGCTTCAGTTTATGATTTTGCGTCAGCCAAATGCAAGAATGTTTTTATCATTCTGCTCCTCCAGAATAAAGGTAGGGTGTTGAGAATCCACTTGCGTGGTCTCTATGTCTGTAGTGTTTCCAGACCCCTGTCCTTCTTTCGCATGAGTGTCATTAGTGCGCTCGTGTGCGTTTGATACACCTAACTTATTTAATAGTCGCATTATGTGTGTATATGCTTCGGGATTATCATTTATTTATCCCTTTAAAAATAGGGTTTAAAAGACTTCGGGCTTGGACTTTATGTTATTACGCAGAGTCCTAGCTAGATACTGACGCTTCTTAACTGTAGTGTTATTGGTAGATTGTATTTCTTGTGCACAGACTTCAATTGTTGTGTTGCCTTCGAACTGCTTATCGTTCAATTTAGTAGAGAGTGGAATCTCTGATTCTTTGACCTTGATAAGGAAGGTCTCATATCCTGTGTGCCCTGGAGATAAGACTTTTACGTCCAGCCACTTTGCTTGTATCAGTTCTCTGTTGAGGCGTATTCTGGTGGGCTCTAATCTACCCCCAATCGGCCCGGGCTTACTACGGCATATGGACTCTCCACGAACATATCGGGAGCTTCATTCTCAATGAACAACAGGCACTGATTGATCCCATCCAGTACTAGTCGATAGATTGTTGTTCCCCATGCCCCGTCTCATCAATTTTCTAAAGTACTGTTTCCAGATTTTGGTACAGACCAAATCTTCGATACTTCTGGTACCACCTATGACACTTCCCGCTATAGCTAGCCAGGATATTACAAATACATCAATTGTGTAGTGTGGTATCGGACAGCCCCCAACTTCGCTCCGAAACAGATCTACTTCCCTATCTAAATAAATTGACTCGCATTGTATCATGCTTATTAAAGAATTGAGCCATGGATCTTTACTCCGTACCGGGCAACACAACGTGATGGTAGCTTTGTGTTTATGAACACAACTTAGTAATTGGGCAATTAACTGCCATGGTGGATTAGCCCACGCATTATGTTCGGAGAGGTCTAGCTGAAAGGTATCTCCTAAAGGATGATTTAAAGCCCTGTAAACTTCGAT
>NW_014040273.1:7502-12961 GCF_001186125.1 Sphaeroforma arctica JP610 | reverse complement strand
TTAATTATTTAAAATACAAATAAAAACCAATGTATTATCTCAATTGATCTTGATATTTTAGACTGACCGGAGGCCGTATTTCTACAGCCCTGTAATTCTTAAGTTGTGCGTTATGATGTGCAGCAAACAATGTTTTAGGGTTTGAGCCAGTTCAAACCAC
This sequence comes from Sphaeroforma arctica JP610, assembly GCF_001186125.1. Taxonomy (NCBI): domain Eukaryota; class Ichthyosporea; order Ichthyophonida; genus Sphaeroforma; species Sphaeroforma arctica. The sequence goes on along the minus strand of NW_014040273.1, from coordinate 12,801 downwards.
CTGGGGTTACATTTCCAATCAGTGGCTAGTAACTCACGTACGGATTTATTAAAGTCCGGTACAAAGCGTGATAATATAACCGGTAAATGGTTATGTATCCCTGGTAGATGTCTGATATCAAAATGAAACTTTGATATTGCGTCATGCCATCGGCTCAGTAATTGAGTCTGGCTAAATTTCCTTCATATATTGAAGGGACTTTTGATCACACATCAGCGTAAAAGCTGTTCCGTATAAGTAATCGCGGAAGTGTGTTAAAGCTGCTACTATGGCTAGTAGCTCTTGCTTCACAGTTGTTAAATTCAACTGTGATGCATTCATTGCTCGGCTAAAGAATTGTATATACCTAGGCTTATTATCTATAACCTGGTATAGTACACCTCCGAGTGCTAAGCAGCGACTGGTCCTTGTACACCAGGGGTTTGTTGGACTGCGTGCTTGAGCGCTTTAAATGCGTCATCACACTCTTTAGTCCACAAGTCTCCTAGTTTGCCTTTATGACATCTTAAGTGTCCAAAGGGTTTAAGGTAATCAGCCAAGTGTGATACTCCATCTGAAAAGAAATTTACAAACCCACACATGCTGTTCACATCTCTTCCTGTAGTTGGTGTTCGCCAATCTAACAGGAGTTCCACCTTACCGGGGTCGATTTTAATACCTTCCCCAGATATACGATAGCCTAAGAGTTGAATTCCGCTCATGGCGAAGTGACATTTCGTCTCGTTAATCTTGAAGTTTTGTTCGGTGAGTCTCTGAAGGACTCACCTAATGCGGCATGTTCACCCTTAGTCTTAGAAAAGATGACTATGTCATCTATATAGACTTGCATGTTAGGCATGTCTGTAAACGTTTCCTCCATTAATTGTTGGAAGAATGCTGGTAAAGAGTGCAACTCGAAAGGTGCACCTCTAAACCTGTATTGTTTACCTTTCCAGATAAAACTAAAGTACTTACGATGGAGTTCATAAATTTGAATTCGATGATACCCCTGTGTTAGGTCTATGGATGTAAACACCGTAGCACCTTCCATTCGTCTCAGTAACTCGTTTAAACGAGGGAGATGGAAACTATGAGTCGGCAATAATTTATTTATTGGACTCATATCTAGACATACTCTGACTTTCTTAAATGTTCCGTCAGAGTTGTGTTGATCAACTGCCAATAATGCCAAGTTAACTGGCGTTTGTTGGTAATTGATTTCGATTACCCCATCGGATAACCATTTCTCAACTTGTTCTTTAACTACAGCTTCGTGTCTCCAAGATACATAGTTTCTTGAAGGGCATTTGAGCTTAGTAAAGTCTACCTTGGTTAAGTCAAGGCTGACATATCCGTCGTTAAAACGAAATTTTGCCCAATCTGTGATCTTTATCTTCTTATTTACTAGAATTTGATCCATGATTTTGTCCGCAAAGTCAGGTATTAATGCCTTGACTGTGTCTGACGGGGGCTTATATGGTTTCAGACAGTTATCGTCTGATTGATCCTTTAATGGATCTATGTTATTTAGTATACCAGATACGGTTATACCTAAAGTGAGTAAATCACTCATTCCGACTATTAAGTCGTACTTCTGTGACATCTTAACTATCACAGCTTGGGTAGTGATATTTCTATCATCGGCCAGTGAGATTTTAACATCTGTGGCCATGGTATCATACTTAGAAGTTTTGTCATCTGCTAAGATTAGGTGAGTAGTTTGAGTTCGCCTTTCAATGTCTTTCATTAATGCAAAGCGGTCGAACATACATGAAATTTCTGAACCAGGATCAATCAATGCAAGAACTTTATTTCCATTGCAATAAACAGGGATTATTGCACGCTCGTTTAAAGAGTCGTTGCATTTCCTTTGTAACGATTGTACCTGGTAGTAATTTCACTCCAACGTAATGTCTGGCTTTTTGTCACAAGACTTGGCGTGATAGCTATTGGTCTTCTCACACTTGTCACACTTAGTAAGAAAGTGTGTACAGATGGGTGCATGTCTGCCATTCCAATAACCGTTAGAGGTCAATTGGTACATGTCATACCCACACTGTGCGTCGGCACATTTCTTAATCTCCTTAAATGGAGGTTCCTTGTCCTTCGCCTCCGCGCGTGCCCGTTTATTGGGTCGCGTTGATTGAGCGGAATCGCGAGCACGTGTCTGGTTAGGACGCGTCTGATGAGGTTTATCATCTGACGTCTGGCGTGAGAGGTATCCTTGATCTGGGAGCTCGCGCGGTTTCTTATTTACCGCCTTTCCCTTCGAGGTTACTCAGTGTGCGGGGAAAAGAGTGGATACAGTATCATAAAAACTGTTCCCACGTAAGTCGGGATAGATAAAACTTTGTTTCATGTCCCTTTTCTCGAGCCTCAGTTGCGTATTTACGTCTCAACTCGGTGTACAGACTTTCGCGGTCGTTGTTCCTTATGTTCTTGCAAACAACATGCATAGCCAGGAACTCGTACCATCGCTGCGCCCTGTCCTTTGTTATATCTGGACGTTTAAGGTCAGCATCAAGTTATAGAATATAACTCTGAATAGAAGTATTCTCAACAGGTTCAGTTAAGATTGGACTTAGTCCTGGACTGCGCATGTCCTTGCTTAATAAGGACGTAACCAACCAACACACAGCTGGCCAGTCACGACAAGTGTCTAGCTCATGCTGGTGTCGCTGCAGCATCAGGTAACCTGTTCCTGTAGGGTCAAACGATTGCATTGAAACAGAGATCCATTGCTGAGGAGCGATATCATTCGTCTCCAGCATGACCGTAAACGTAATAAGCGCACGGGTTAGCGTGTCGAGGTCATGGTTGTTTATAAACTCGGCCTGCTTACTGTTGGCATCCCAGTTTGACTTAAGTCGACTGTTCTGTCCCTTGTACTTCTGGTTGTCTCGGTGGTCTTGCCCACGTTGGGCCTGAAGTAGCTGATCGATGCGCTTCTGCTTGATCGCGATCAATTAGCAAAATATGATGCGTCATCAGCACGGTGCTCATCATGGGCGATTTCCATCTTAAAGGTGTAATCGTCGACCGATTTATTAAGTTCGGTCACCTCGTCAGAGTGGAAATCCTCTGCGGGCTGGTGTAATGCTGTGCGATCGAAGCGATTAAATTCGACATCGTTAACACGTTTACGGGAGTGTTTATTACCCCTTGTAAAGTCCATGGTCGAGGCCTTTCGGTGCTCTGTTCCTTGGATAGTAGTTGGTATTATAATCTTGGTTGATTCATGCGTCTGGATGACATACCCAGTCTTATCTGGTTTCCGACGATTGTCATCCCAGTTGGGTAAAGGTGGTGGAGTAATTTTACCTGCCTCTGGGTCTATAATACCCTCAAGGACGGGCGACTCATGGTCGGGCGTTAGAACAGGCCAATAATTAGCCTGGAGTTCTGGTGGTAGTACCTCGTAAGGTATAGATACGCTGAGCACATCTGGCTCATCTGCCACAGGTGTAGCGCTCAGGCCTTTACGCTTTTCGGGCGTAATTGCCAGTCGACGTTCTGTCCACTTCTGTAGGGCTTCAGTAATGCCCGGAGAAACATGCTCGCGTAAGTGCTGTGTGTATGTTATCCTGATCTTTACATTCGATCTACATGTTCAACAGTCATGCCTTTCATAAGGGCGGCTAACTGATTCTTAAGATCAGTGTTTTCAGTAATCAACTTACTTATGCGCGTTGGTTCAGTGGTCTCGGACATAGATTCGGGTTTGCCACTTGAGCTTGCCTCATCTTTTGGTTCCGGTATAGGTACCTTCTGAGATTCGTCTTTGTCTCTTATGATTGGGGACTGTTCTTTCTGAGTTTCGTCAGAAGAATTGGTTGGGGCGTCTTGAGACGTGTCCCTTGTCTGACTTCTTGGCTTCGTAAATGCAAGCTTCGAAGTTGAGGCAATAGTTGGCCCTCAGGCTCTATCTGTAGGAGTAGTTTCCTTAATCGGAGTGGCTACATCCTTATCCGAGGCATTGTTTTGACTATTATTGTCGGAGACAAGTGCTTCGGCTACGGTGCGGTTAAATTAGTTCAATAAATGAACAACGTCTCCCCTTGTACGAGGGGAGTAGGTTGAGATACATTTATCCTCGACTGCTTACTACAGAGCGCAACGTCCATTGTGACAAAGCAAAGATTTCGCCATCATCAGATGACACATATGAAACGGAATCGTCTTTTGGTTTTCTGGACATACGAAACCATCAGCATCATGTGGTCTGTGCCAAGCGAAACCAATAGACCGCCAGATTTTTGAAATAGCCGAAGTGACTCGCCTGTCGGATACCTTCTCGGCATTTGCGTCAATTACGTATCAAAGTCAAAGGCATATGCTAGGCGAGAGAAAAGATCGGCCGTCTCATTGTCTTTGCCGCGGACATAGTACATAGCTAGGAATCATCAATGCTTTCTGGCAATAGTCGTGGACATTAGCCGGGCTTTTTCCATGTCATTTTGACGTCCGCCTGTCATCGATTGCTCGCATCTGTACACTGCACCATACTCTCATCCCGTGGGCCATGAATTGCTGGGTCTTAGCATAGATGGTTTGCATCTTCGGTGTGTTAATGCCAGCGTAAGGACAGTAACCACACCGCTTGGGATTAGCAACAAGCGTAAGTTGATGGGTTCGATCGTGCGTTGATTGTCTGAGTCATATGTACAGTTAGTAAAGAGTTGTATAGTTCCCTTAGTCTCCTCCACCATTTTGTCTAACTCTTCTCCAATAATCGGCCGTCTCTGTCGGGTAACGATGTATTTTTATTCCGAGTCATACCTGGACTCGTAGCCGGCCTCATTAACCGGTACCATGTCTATATTGTAGAGGATATGAGAACGGCGAGGCATTAAGATTGCACACAAAGGGCACTGATGCACCAGTCCTATATAAGCTTTGAAACCACGCTCGCTGTCGGAATAGCAACGGGTGCTCGTTGTTTCGGTTGGAGGTAAAGCCTTCGCATCGCCTGTTTGCTCACCGGGGCGACAATATACTGGCTGAGAGGTCAAGTTATGCTGCTCGTGTAATTCCGTGGTGAAGGAGGCAAAGGCTAGCGCTGATATTTCCGGGTCAGTTGCGCCACACCATGTAAATTGCGGTCTTCTTGTATTGTCCTTGCCATTTCCTTTTTCTCGGGCTCCTCGCCGAATACGTTTGCACTGCTGGTTGGGTGCGCCACGCAGTGACGACCACATGCACAACGTGGCAATGGATCCAAAGCTACAACTACATACATATAGTCGTCCATGTCAAACGCTCTAGCCCAGCTCGGTGTACACTGGGTGTCATATCTGGTACGGCAATGTGTCTAACACCA
>NW_014040273.1:2617-7353 GCF_001186125.1 Sphaeroforma arctica JP610 | reverse complement strand
AGTAAATACCTATGTGAGGTAAGTACAGTTTATTCACGGTGTTGGCAGAAATAAAATTGAATGTACTGCTAACATCCATATGTACCAATAGTCCCATACGTTCTCAAAACCCTGGACCATCGGACCCCGTCAAAAGGGGAGCTTTGTCGTCGAAGGGGTAACTGTTGCTGCTGTCTTCTTCCTATCCGGGTACTCATTGAGAGAATGCGCTTGCTTGTTACAGCCGTAGTAAGCAGTGTACTCCTTCTTAGGTTCCTAGGTGCCGGTGCCACTCCTGACGCCGAATACTGGTGCTTCTGGTCCGTAATTGCCTTAGGCGCGCCCAATGAAGCAGAGTGCAACGGCAGTGGTGAGCGCGATCGAGCATACGATCGTTGTTTGTCTATCTTTTCCTGATCTCTGCGGTCCTGACGGTCTCGCTTATCCTTACGATATTGCTCCTGGCTATACTGCCAAGTATTACGCTCGCTAATGTGAAGCCAATTCTTCTGAGCACGTTGCTTACGTTCGCGTTTGAGTTGGCTGTTGGCCACTCGATCCGACCGCTGGTCAGCATAGCCACCCAGTCGGTCATACAGCCTGCCTGCGTCCGAGCTCACACATTGACTTCGTCTGGGATAGGGACCACTTCTAGCGTGTATTTGTCCCTGCCGTGATTCACATTTGACGTACCAAATCGAGAGCACCAGAGAGGTCATTGAACTCGTCGATGGCCGTCAGTGAAGGTGCATTCAACGTGTCCTTGAAAATTTTGCAACCCCCCCCCCCTTCCATTTTGTCAACAGCATTGGTAAGTGGGTTAAAAACCTCTTCCTTAAACTAAGGGTGTGTCGCGGTGAAGAATATGAACTTCCGAGAGGTCGCATCCATCACTAAGATTAACAAGCGCATTGCTGAGCTGCCAGTCTTGCGATCAGCGTAGTGAAGCATTTTCACTACGCGCGCCTTCTCTTACAATACACAATGCTGGGCCACCGCGTAATATAGTTGGAACATGTCGCTGCCGATAGCTGTTGAGAGAAGGCACTCGTCACAGCCACAGCGGTAACCTTCTTAAATTTTGTTGCTCTAGCATTCTGTTGCTTCTGCTTGTCTAGCACTACTGCTGGTGTCGTTAGGGGAGGAAAGCCGGTCCCAATGTCCCAGAGAGAAATGACGCGAAATCCAACGTATGCATTTCTGCCATTTGAATAACGCATATGCCAATATGTGACGGGGCAACAGGGACATAAATTCCGTCAAGATGTCTGCATATAAACCACTGTTCTTCCGACAGTCAATAGCCAGCTTTCGCCGGGTTCGTGAGTTTGTCTTGTGGAGAATAACCGCAACATGTGTCCAGTATACGACGTACACTCGGGTGGATCTACTCCCTTTATTCTGGAGCAGCTGTTGTCAAGTCTCGAGTCGCCATTCGCGCCTCCAGGTGCGCCAAAGTGGCATGCAAAAGTTGGCCCTTGAAGGCTTCATATCTTTCCACTCCCGATCCCGTGAGGGGAACAAACAAAATACTAGGCATTGTAGATAATGAAAATGGAATGATTATTACCAGACCATTGAAGTAAGAAAATAGTAATAAAGATTAAAGGAGGAGTACTAGGGAGTACCCTGTGTTAATCAGAACGTAAGTTGCAATGAACACTCGCACGTTCACCGTAAAAGAGTCAGTAGTGTTGTCGTTACTCCTAGGGCTTGGTCCGAAAAGAAGAACCACAGGTACTGTTCAAGGCATACACAGCTACGCAGACTGCCGGCTATCGCGTATTAATATTCACATGTGTTATCTCTATCACATCGGTCTATTCGTGTGAGCGTTCTGACAGTTCGGTACTTTAGGAAGTCCGGTACACCTATGGTCTGGGGCCTCTTACACGGTCTCAAATTTTGCTTCAGAGTGGAAAACTAGTATTTCAAGAAAAACCACACACAAATGCTTCGTACTGTAAAGTCTACTACCGCATTTTTATAAATGTTCTGGATTGTTTTAATTATTGCAATATCTACCTTTACCAATTACTTATTCCATAATTTTAGATTTACGTTCACCTGTGCTTCTGATATTAGGAACTCGCTCTTTTTAAACAGCGGACATCCTAGTTCCGATGAGTACGATGAGGACAATACTATCCACTCCAAAATAAACATGAGCAGGCCTAGGGCGCATAATAGGTGTACCCCTTCTGCCCGACAGTTGACGACGAAGACGATAGGCGGCTGGCAACGCTCAGCCAAATCGATATCACCAGCCAGCTTCGCAGGCACGGACCCCAAGAGTGGGCCAACCGCACCTGAAGACAAAAAGGCGACGAGTGATGGGCATGTACCACATACATTCATCATGACTTTGTAGCCACAGGCGACGAGTGGATTTAGGACGTAGGTGTTCCGTGACGCAGCCTTCAACAAGCTCCGAGGTACAGACCCCAAGAGTGGACCAACCGCAGCCGACGCGCAAATAACCTCCGCGCGTTGCTTTTGGCACGGGCATCGAGTCGGCGTAACAACCATGCTCGTAGAACAAGGAGTGCATCTTCCCCGGTAAACAGACCTTGTCAATCGTATCGACATACCCAAACAGGCGCTGGAAGAGCTAGACAAGCCTGACATAGAAGACCAAGATCGGTAGGCAAACCAGTACCTCGAATCTCCGGGCTGCGGCAGCTTGCAAGAGAGGTTAACAAGTCGCAGGCAGAGCTCGCCGTGTTGGAGACTTTGATCGAGCGTCGTACTTACAAGCAGAAGCACAGAATCGTGAAGGTCGACACCATGAAGGGAAACCCCTAGCCAGGGTGCGTAGTCACGAATACCTGCCCCTGAAGTATCCCGAAACGATGTTCCCAAGTGGAAGACAAAGCTTAAGCAAGAGCCGTACAACGTCCCAACGGAAGGCAAGATGTTCGGACATGTGGCCGGCAAGCCGTGGGCCTCCGTAGTCCATTGTAGGAATGGGCTCAACCAGCTCTCGCTTGAGAACGAAAGTCAGGATAATCTCACTTTCTGGACCCTGGCGGGCAGCTCGCTCTCCCTTTTGGTACAATCGAATCGCATTGGTGATTTTAAGAGACATTGGATCGCCTCTTGGATGGAATACAAGGCATCAAGTAGTACACATATTGTCATTATTGTCATTACTTCTGGAAACGTGTCCGAGCATTGGGACGAGCTCATTTTTTTCTTTGAACGCTGCGACACGTACGACATTCAATTTAGCAGTACCAAAGCATGCATAGGATATCACGAGCGTCCCGTCAGTCATATGGTGTCGGTGCAAATATTAGGGCTTCACGATTTCCAACGATCGGTTGGAAGCCTCTTAGAAGTAGATCGGCCGGACAACCAGGACCGGGCACGAACGTGATACCATGAACGTGATACCATGATGGTTTCTCACGTATTCTTAAGCCCATCTCGGGCTCTCCCAAATGAGGTAATCCGGTTGAAACGATGTGCAGCTCAGCAGAAAGCGTTTGACACGATCAATGCGTGTTTGAAGACATGTCCTGTGCTAGCGACATCTGAGCCGGGTGAGAGTCCCTATCGATTTGCCAATCCATGCGAACACATCGGTCTAGGAAGTGCTATTTTTGTCCTCCACAATGGCGAGCTCTGGCCAGTCGCATTCTTCTCATCGAAATTCTTCTCGGCCCAACTAAACTACCACGTTGCTGATAAGGAGTGGTTGGCGCAGGTCTATGGCCTCCGTAGGCATTGGGCTGTATTTGGAAACTCGCACCACCCAATCACCATATGTATAGATCACCAAGAAATACTAGCCCGGTGACATCGCGAGTTCCTCACAAACGACCCTAGAGGCCGGTGCCAAGCCCGTTGGCAGGAGGTCTGCCGTGATCAGGATGTCTACCTGCTCACGTCTGCGATAAAGCTAGCGGCATAGCGGATATACTGAACTGTCTTGCCAATAAAGCTGGTCCCTGGATGGTCTCTGGTGGGGACAAATCGGCAAATCCCAGACGGCGTGTCATTACTGTGGCGAGTATATGGCAAACCGTAACACTTTACGACCGCCGAGATAGTTTGGGGACCACACACCCATGATGCTATTGCGCTTTCGGGGAACAGCCAGTTGCCGAAGTATTTCTCCGCATCTCTCAAAGGGTGAGCCTTTTCAGAGTTGGGAACGTTCCTCAACCTGTGGGTCAACCCTCCCTGGGTAGCTATTCCACGTGTTCTGACCAAGGTGATTGATGACGGAGCAGATATCACACTCATGTGTCCGTACCTCCCGAATGAGCAATGGTACAAACCGATGCTTGCGCTACTATCGCGCGGACCTATCATCATTCCCCCCGAGCGTGGCGTCTTCTTTTGCCAAGAAGACTAGGAGATGCTACCGCCGTGATTGGGTTCAACTTTGTTGTGCCGACTCGTGATCGGCATAGGAGCGTAGTACGGAACCGTTTCATGAAATCATGAACAATTAAATTAACTGAACCAAACATCATACAATGACAGATAATCAAAATATATATCTGGGAACATAATTCGATAATTCCTAGTACCATTTTCATATATATCTAATATTAAGCGAACAATGTTTAACAAGCATTGAAGATAAATATCACACTATATTGTACATAAACATACACACACACAAACACACACACACACACACACACACACACACACACACATATATATTAACATATCTACACACACACACACACACACACATATATATATATATATATTAAACTATACTACTACACACACACACA
>NW_014040273.1:0-1762 GCF_001186125.1 Sphaeroforma arctica JP610 | reverse complement strand
TATATATTTATTAGTATATTCATGCATACATACATGCATACATATAAATAGATATAGATATAGATACATGTCTATATATATATATATATACATATATCTATATATATATGTAAATTTTACACACACACACACAATACACACACATACAAACACACACACTCACAATATATATATATATATATATATATATATATATGAATATTACGTACACACACACACACACACACTCATGTGATGTTCATTTATAATTGGGTTCACCTACAATTGATAAAACTTCAGCATGCGCTGAGACGCTGGTGATATACATATTTCAGATAAAGACTATATCATATTATGGGTTTAATCAATAGTCAGAGAGCTAAATTGCATATACTTGAGAAAACATATACGAGAATACTGATTTATTAAGTTTGTACTCGAGCCTTATATATCATTCGCATATATCATTTCTGCTCTCGAATCGGTACATATAGGCAACAGGCAGCCACAACTTTAAACCTACCTGCCTCTCGAGTGTGCTGTTGTACTCATTGATTGATTGCCTTACCGAATGTATGAACAAATATATGTGATGACCAAGTGCGGGTTATTATATTTTTTTACTACATATATTCATATATACTTACGATATTATGTTGTATGCGCTCCAAGACCAGTAGCAATTTCTAGCTGGTTGACTATCAGGCTCTCAAGAGTCTAATTTTCACAGAGGTGTTGGAATATATACACTCCCAGTTTCTCCTGGGGTCGTGCTGTAGTCTTATCATCCGTGTGACTATAATACGGAGTTGTGTATATACGCTTGAATGGATCAAGTGCCATGTTCTAGTTTTTTATAAGAGGCTTTGGATTATGATCTGGTTTACTGGGCTACTACAGAGTAGAAGCCAATACTGTCTGTGAATTGAACATATACAAGGAACTTTCGAAGCCTCGTCTATTTATGGGGTTATAAAAATCTTGGTGTTCATTTAGAGCGGGGGAGTAACAAATAAATATGTAGATTGTGGCCCCGTCCACAACACGATGGACAGGACGTATAATTTATATATATATATAAACTGTCCAATTGTAAAATGTAAATTAAAAAAAAGACACTTTTGAGTTGTGACACATACATATTTATAATTATTCACCTTTGTATGTGTTCACCTATGTGTGTTTATTTACAGCATGTATCTTCATATGTAATTTAAAAAAATGAACATTTTACGATAAACAATCAGAGACTATATAGAGAGATATAGAGCATGCTTTGAACGTACACAACAATGGGTTGTGTAGGATAGGATACCACGTGAAAGTAATTAGCCATGGCTTTCACAGTCGTACGTTAGGGCACACATAATTGTCACCATGCAGAGCACGACGTATCTGTGCAGAGCACATTCACGCGTGCTTGGACGTGTAAACTCGAATTTAATCACACACAGATCAGGTTTAAATACACAATGTCAAGCAATTCCACTTATAAGAGGGAAAGTATATAAACAGTCCCTCACGGAATATGCAGCAAACGCGTGCAAATATATCGTGCCTAATCGTCTGGGGATTGGTACACACAGTACACACATATGGAAAGGTGTTCGGATGTTCGGAACAAGCTGCATCCACGCTGTCAGCGAACGACGTGCGGATTTAAACCGAATTGCATATCAAAATTTGATAGCCTCACGAAACACGGCGGTAGGATATGTTCACACACACACACACACGCACACACACACTCGCACGCACGCACAGTACAAACACACACATGCAC
>NW_014040274.1:92756-95177 GCF_001186125.1 Sphaeroforma arctica JP610 | reverse complement strand
CATATATATTATATATATATATATATATATATATATATATATTGATTGTCTCTGTTTTCACGAGAGGTTGCACAACAACAGAGTTGTATGCCACGTAAGCTATACACATACACTAGTAAACAGTGATTCTTTTATAGTCACGTCCTAAACATCTTCAACTATCAAAGTACTTGAAGCTATTGTAACGAAGTTACAACATACCGCTAAAGCCAAGGGTGAGTAAGATGCCAATAGCTGAGCGGACAAGTTCTTCCGCAGATGAGTCGTACTCATGGCGTATGATTTGTGTGTGACACCGTGGTGTCTCTATCTTGAACGCTCACGAGTGCATCCTGAGCAGACTCGGTGTCCTGCAGTATGACATAGGTTTCTGTGACGATACCAGGGTCACGGTGAAATACGTATATAAATGCTGCTCTTGGTTTCCTATAACTTTGCCATATTAGAAGCGTGCTTGTATCATTCGCTTTGCTGCTGTACGAGTGAGTTGACTATCCTGACTATCGTACGAGTAAATGTGTTTACTTCCTGGAATATATTGGTATCTTACAATAATTACGAATGAGGTTGTGCTTTCAAAAATGATCTGTTGATCGGTACCACTGTTGACTGTGACCGCCCCGGTGTGTCAAGAAAAGTTTAAAAATTAAGATCATTAAGAAGAAGAAAAATACTACTGCTATTTACTCCCTATGTGTAAAGAAATATTATTGAAAAAAATATAATAGGCGACTCTACTACGCGTCTCTAAAAATGACTGTCGTCTAAATATGTATTATTAATACCCGTCAATATTTTTGTAAATAAGGTCTAAATAAATACATATTTATGGTGCAGAGGCTTTCGGATTTTATCTCTGTCCTAATATCAAATGTAGACTTGATAGGCCTAAATATTACATATTCCAAAAAACAAAACAAATTGTTCTATATATAACTATTTTTCGTATTTTTTAAAACAGAACAAAAAATACAAATTCTTCTTTGGTAAATATGTGTGTTAGTATTTACAATATTTATTTTGCAAACTTCAAAGTGCAAACGGCGAATTTGTTTTTATTTTAGAAAATTTTAAAATTATATTGTGTGAACTGAGGCGAAAAGAAATTGTGTTTGTTTGCGGCTAAATATTATTATGCGGCGTTGCGGTGTTGCACAGCGAAATTTTTATCGCCTATTTTGTTTAGAAAAACAAAAACTCGATAAATATGTTGTTGTTTTTTTTAATTTTAAATATCTCTCTTTTCTCTTCTTATTCTAGAGACGAGTCTATCTCTCACTGTGCGTGTGTTTCGGTTAAAAATAGCAGCGACTGTAGTCTGTATTTACTATTTACAGCCCCCTAAAAATAAATGTCTTTTTAGGAGTCTCAGACTCCCACACTCCCAGCGACCCAGAGTCCCAGACTGAGACTCAGACTCCGCCAGAGTCCCTCAGTCATTCAGAGCCACACTGGTGGTATTTACAGGGAGTCTGGGACTTGGGAACAAATATTATTTATTTTGGGAAATGACTCAAATCAAAATGTGAGACGAGGATTTCAGGATTTCGGGATTTCGGGATAACAAAGCATATTTGGAATGGTATGCACTCCAAATCTGAAATTTGCTCTGTATTCGTCAAAATTCAAAATTGTACTCCGAAATAGTCTGTTATACCAATAGAGTTGAATAAATGCCGACTTGAAATTTCATTTGGCCAATTGAATGGGAGGCCTTTTGAAAGAATAGAAATATATATAAACACACAAAGGTTGACCGCCAAAATATATCAAGCCTTTTTAGGGGTTGTTTTATTTTTGGTGCGCGCCGTGTGTAGTCATTTTTTTTAGAAAACACATGATGTTGCCAAACCTAAAAAAAGGCATGACCGAATGCTTATTGCTTTGGTGGCGTAGTTGCTATCACGTTGCTCAATGTTTACTCGTCAGCTGTTATTTATGAACTCTTTGTTCACTTACGCCGAGTCGCCGATAGATACATACATACATACTGCCTCACAAATATTTAATCCTATTAGCTTTGCAGACTGTTTAAATACATGTATCACATAAACACAAACCCTTAACAAAATAGTATGTGTTAAGTGCGACACCGATAAACTCTTAAAATCTCGAAGTACACAACCTATAGGCTCAGCTACAGAGAGGACATATTCCTAACAATTATCATTGCGATCGCATATATATATCAGCATGCATCTCAAAAATCGTACCGACCTTCGTATGAAGCGAGAAGTTGTGGCCCGCATTCCAACCAAAGAGGGTGTTTTCCAGTTGGCTCTTTATAGCGACAACAAGGTGAGCTAAAAAGGCAAGATAAAAGCTAATCTATTCCCGCAATAGTTACTAGACCGCCTATCATGCTTCATGACATAATCATCTATTAATAAGTTGCATAATATATATATGTATGTATGTATG
>NW_014040274.1:88237-90737 GCF_001186125.1 Sphaeroforma arctica JP610 | reverse complement strand
CATGTACCTGCCCCACCTGTCGGTTGTTCGACCCACACACACTCCCTCACTCACACACTCACGCTCTCTCTCTCTCTCCCTCTCTCTCTCTCTCGCTCACTAACTCTCTTATTCTCTCATTCTCTCACTCGTGCACACTTTCACACTTTCACTCACTCTCACTCGCTCCAGGAAAACAAAGAAAACCTGGCCATCATATACGGCGGCATTGATGAGATCGCAAAGGCCAATGATGTGTATGTGCGTGTGCACAGTGAGTGCTTCACGGGCGAAGTCCTGGGCAGTCTACGCTGTGACTGTGGAGAGCAGCTGTCCACAGCCATGTACAACATTGCCCAGCGAGGCTTAGGAGTGGTTGTGTTCCTGCGACAAGAGGGCCGGGGGATTGGGCTGCAGGAGAAGCTCAAGTATGTCTCAGCACGTGCAAGGGAGAGGACGGCTGTGTAGAGCACCTGGTTAATTGGGCGATGTGCATTGTATCGTGACCGGTCTTTATGTGTTTACATGCACACGTATATATCTATATTTATTTTCATATCTAAATTTGTTTCTTTATTTATATATATGTATATGTGTGTGTGTGTGTGTGTGTGTGTATATATATATATATATGCTAGGGTGTTCGTGTGCGGTGTATACAACTGATGGGAGACAGACCACAGTGATGGTCGAGTAGCGTGTCTTGCACAGACTACGGAAAAAGCGAGAGGGGCTGATATAGCTGATAGGTGTAGCTGTGTATGTGTTTGGCTCTGTATCTTGCTGCAGTGTATGTGCGCGCCTTTATGTATGCGCAGTGATTGTTACTTCACAGAGACTATTGGGCCTCTTGGCAGGAGAGAGAGGGAATTGGCTGGGTGGGGCTGGTACTCATGTTGCAATGCTTGTCACCTGTTGTGCATGTGTGTGCCAGGGCATACAATCTGCAGGACCAAGGACACGACACAGTGGAAGCGAACTTAATGCTGGGCCATAAGGTACAGGCAATACAATGAAACGCAGCACAACGCAGCGCACCCTTGTGTGAATATTATGTGAGAAATAATCACGCGTAACTGACGCAGATGCATGTGTGGATATGTGGTTGCCTACTTGTACATCTGCACCTCAGTAAGCTCTTCGAGTCTTTGATTATATGTGCACGTTTTCGCGTGCTTGCCTACACTTACAAGTCTTGCGTCAGTACTATTGCATCTATACGTATCGTATCAGATGCATGTATTTATTTGTAGTGCTTTTCTATCCAGTATGTACGTGGCTTGTACATATTTGTGATTCCATGTATGTGCCTATGTATGTATCGATCTATGTATCTATGTATCTATGTGTGTGTGTATGTATATATGCATTCACTCATGCTTGAATGAGTGTTACTTTGTAGTAGTACACCTGTAATAATTCGAGGTCTATCTGTGTAGATCTGTGTAGGTAAATAATTCTAATCCTCTTCCCGCCTAGCCCCATTAGTGATATCTGTATTGTCCACAAATCAACTCTCCGCCGCGGTAGGTAGGTATTCTATGCGAGAGTGTCACCGGCTTTGGTACACGCACCCTTATACAATTCATTAACCACGTGGAGGTATCATGTGATGCTCGTATATCTGTGGTCATGTAGGTGCGCATATTACCGGTTTATCGGTCGCTGATTAGTCCTTACACCACTCACTCTGCGCAGGCGGACGCCCGAAGTTTTGAGCCGGGGGCACTTATTCTGGAAGATCTGGGCATCAAGAGGATACGGCTGTTAACCAACAACCCCCTAAAGATAGGTATGCGCACTTGTACAGCTCAACCGGCTCAGTGGTCAAGGATGTAGGATGCTGTGCACCTGCACCTGGCCCTCTTAAAAAGGGACTGCCGTGATGGTTGTCTATAGAGTGTGTATCCGTCAGCAACACATGGTGTATGCCCCGAGTACACCTGCACCTGCACCTGGCCCTTTTAAAAAGAGACTGCCGTGATGGTTGTCTATAGAGTGTGTATCAGTCTGCAACACATGGTGTATGCCGAGTACACCTAGCACCTGCACCTGACCCTTTAAAAAAGGGACTGCCGTGATGGTTGTCTATAGAGTGTGTATCCGTCAGCAACGCATGGTGTATACCGAGTACACCTGCACCTGCACCTGGCCCTTTTAAAAAGGGACTGCCGTGATGGTCGTTTTATGGAGTGTGTATCAGTCAGTAATGCATGGTGTATACCAAGTACACCCAAACACACCACCTGCACCGACGGACGCTCCCGACACTCGTACTACAATTATAGCGAGCACTACATCGATTGCGTATGGAGTGCATCTACGCGTGTGTACGCTAGCCTCATACCAATGCTTTGCATGCATGCGTGTATTCACTCAGCCATTCCCCACATCCACGTTGACCGGCGTAGTGTTGTACTCCATGCATTCCACACTCCCTCAGTCAGGTTGGTCGCAACACACCTGCACCTGTAGTCAGCGACCACTTCTCACCTTATGCAGACCCACTCCCTCTGCGTAG
>NW_014040274.1:81365-88126 GCF_001186125.1 Sphaeroforma arctica JP610 | reverse complement strand
CCACCACTCGTCTGGGTAGCTCATAGTATAGACCCATTCCTTCTGCGCAACACACTCTGCGTTCACTCAGTCCACTCTCCACCACCACTCGTCTAGGTAGCTCATAGTATAGACCCACTCATTCTGCGTAACACACTCTGAGTTCACTCAGTCCACTCTCCACCATCACTCGTCCTGGTAGCTCGTAGTATAGACCTTTGGCGACCAGTGTGGCCGTGGCTTCAAGCCGTTTGGCTTACATGCGTATGTCGTGTTATGTGGTCGTTACATGCGTATGTCGTATGCCATGTTGATATCCTTGTCTCATCTCTGCTATGCCTACCCCCACTACCTTATCAATGGCCCACAGAATCACTCCGGTACTACGGGATCGATATATTGGACAGGATACCAATGCTACCGAAACAGGTAGGCACGATAAGTGTGTGTAGTGTTTGGGGTGAACCAGGTAGGCACGAGAAGTGAGTGTAGTTTGCTGATAGTGGCTGTGAGGCAAATTGGTTATCGCAGCTGCCTGCCACGTGCTTTCTGTACCACTGTCTATTTGGAGCTGTGCGCTGGCTCGTGTTTGTGTATCTCTGTGCAATGTTAGTGGGTCCGTATGGTTGTGGACTTATGCCAAGCGATGTTGTATTGAGTGGCCAATTCAATTGCGGTGTGGTGTGCTTGTTGTCATGGTAACGTAGACACGTTTTAAGTGGGCCTTATGGTTGCGGACTTATGCCGAATGATGTTGTATTGAGTGGCCCCAATTCAATTGCGGTGTGGTGTGCATGTTGTCATGGTAACGTAGACACGTTTTACTACCACCCGCTAATTGAAGGATAGCTGTCATCAAACCACACCCTTCCGCAGATCTACTTATTTACTGACCAGCCTAGTACACGTCACGCACCTTCTCAGATATCAATAGACACGCTGAACTGCCTGAAAACAAAAGTGGACCTTACACATACATCACACACCTTCTCAGATCCTTACACACACGCCACACGCCTTCTCAGATCATTACACACACACCACGCACCTTCTCGGATCATTATACACACACCACACACCTTCTCAGATCATTACACACCCCAAACACCTTCTCAGATCATTACACACACCAAACACCTTCTCAGATCATTACACACACCAAACACCTTCTCAGATCATTACACACACACACCACACACCTTCGCAGACATCCGTAGACTCGCTGAACTACCTGAAAACAAAAGTGGACCTTACACACACCTCACACACCTTCTCAGATCCTTACACACACCAAACACACCTCAAACACCTTCTCAGATCATTACACACACACCACACACCTTCTCAGATCATTATACACACACCACACACCTTTTCAGATCATTACATACACCACACACCTTCTCAGATCATTACACACACACACACCACACACCTTCTCAGATCATTACACACCACACACCTTCGCAGACATCCGTAGACATGCTGAACTACCTGAAAACAAAAGTGGTCCTTACACACACCTCACACACCTGCTCAGATCATTACACGCACACATCACACACCTTCGCAGATATCCGTAGACACGCTGAACTACCTGAAAACAAAAGTGGACCGCATGCGCCATGGCATTCAACTGGACCAACTGGCCATCAACACCACACCCATCCGCCCAGAGAGCTGCCCAGTCTCACCCACGAATGCGCTCAGCCCACCCACAGCCGAAATCACCATCCAAGTACCCCTGGTAAGACAGCCCACCCACAGCTGTGGGGGAGTGTCAATGCACGTGTGTATGGGGCTATTTGGCTGAGTATGTGTATGGCTAGTGGTTATGTATGTGTGTATATGGTAGAGTAGTGCTTTCGTATAGAGGGGTTATGGCCAATGTCTAAGTATGTGTGTATATGGTAGAGTAGTACTTTCGTATAGAGGGGTTATGGCCAATGGCTAGGTATGTGTGTATATGATAGAATAGTACTTTCGTATAGAGGGGTTATGGCTAATGTCTAAGTATGTGTATGGCTATGCAAGATCCTGCGTAAATCTAAGATAGTTTGCGTGCAAGGGTCGATCCTTCTGAAGCGCTTGCCATGTTTTGGACGGGGTTTGAACGTCCATATCTGTGAGCGTTAACGTTTTCTAATTACATTCTTGAGGGTTGGTACTTCGATGTCTATCTATTTATAACTGCAAGCCCGCCTGCGAAACTGTCTGTAGAGTTTGGATACGGACACCTTGAGTATCATAGCGCTGTCCATGTCTCTATAACAGATGGTCAACTGTTTGTTACGATCGTGTGTATACCTACACATACATTGTATAGGTATAGGCGCGAATGCACCGGTCGTTGCACAGTGAACCTGCCGTGCCTATATGTTGTAGTGGCCCTTCCTGCACCTGTCCGGTTTTTCAGAGGATGGGCCGCACATAAACAAGGCCACTTCTCTCGTATAAACCTATATGCAGAGCAACCCCATGCCATGTTGGCTCGGTGGTCTTTGGGATTAGCGTCCTGTTGTGGGTGTTTTGCATAGGCCTGTTTGCGTATGTACGTGTACTATATCGGATCTTAGAGTATCCCAGAGTATGTCGGCTCTGTTGGTGTGCGTGGTAGGTAGCACTCTGCACCGGGGAGCTCTACAGGATCATCGGACCACCATAAGACGTATCCACTTGCGACCAATGGGTGGCTGCCTTACCTACCCATCTACTTATATGGAAAGCGCACTCATTCTGGCGGTCTTGGCTTTGCTTCATGTGCGTGTTTCAGAACGGACATCAGGGATACCATACGTCTGCGGCAGCCGATGCGGAACTGACATCAAACGGCACGACAGATATCAACCATATAAGTATGTGCGCAGTCTTACTAGGCAAATACCTTAGTAGCCTTAGAAATGTATATATGGCTTACCAGCCTTACGACTGTGTGGACCTGTTTTAGCCAGCCATCACGTGTAAGTAAAACGGCACGACAGATAGCAACCATATAAGTATGTGCGCAATCTCACTAGTGTATATACCTTAGAAGCCTCATAAATGTATATATGCCTTACCAGCCTTACGACTGTGTTGACCTGTTTTAGCCACCCATCACGTGTATGGCGGCGTTATCTACATGTCGGCCGTGCCTCTGCTGTACAGTCGACCTGTCTGCCTGAGCGTAAGTCGTGAGAAGTATTGAGTTTTGCGTTTTCCCGCGGCCACTTCAGTATCCTTATCATCGCAAGTTACACTGCAGCTGTGCCTGTAGTTAGGCGTATCGGGGTGCGGTTGCCGTAGTGATGCACTCGGCATTAGTCCTATACGTTTTGGTGGACATATTCTGAGTGCGACGGTCTCCTGTCACACGTGCGCGCACTCCTTTGTATAAATCAGTCCGCAAATGAAAGCTCACCATTGAGATGGCAGATCAGTCTGAATAGCTTGTTACGCCTTGAATGTATGTATGTATATATATATATATATATATATATATATAGCAGTAACACGGCGTCGTCACGGCGTCGTTATAAATATGTATATTCATATATATATATATATACATAATACACGCATACATATACATATGTATATATGTGTGTATATATATATATATATAGCAGTAACACGGCGTCGTTATAAATATGTATATTCATATATATATATATACATAATACATGCATACATATACATATGTATGTATATATATGTATATATATATATATATATATATATGCATACATATACATATGTATATATATATATATATATGTATTTATGTATGTATATAGATATATAGCACTTATAGCTGTATTCTCGGCGTCATCTGTGCATGACATATCCAATACGGCGCTCGGTATAGCAGCAGTGTCTCCGTTGTCGCAGCAGTAGGACAAACACCACACTACGTTCTTCACTCTCACACACCACTCTCTCCTTCGCACACCGTCTGTGTCATACCCGCCACAGCATCCAGCACAGACGCCGGCACAGACTTTGTGAAGCACAGCTCCAGTGAGAAACGTCAGCTATTCCAAAACGAGGTAGACAAACTCAATCACTTCCTCTCCTCCACGTCTCTGGGAATGCCCGTTGGTGGCCGACCCAAGATGTGGCACAGCGCCAGCTCAGAGAACGTGTCGTCTATGGCTATGGCTTTGGCCGGTAATCTGCCCGTGCCTAGAAGTTCGGTACCTTGCATAGTGTCGGACGATCTACCTACCGAGGTGTGTCATGCTTGGTTGGTGTTACGTTTGGTGCTGGGCCGCTGGTGTTGTGCCGTTTGTATAGGGTGCCCCTGTGGTGAACGGGAAGTCCATCGATGTTTTTTTTTTTGAGATACGCCAAGGGTTGCTGGAGATTCTTGGGTTATAGCTACCTTCTCTCCATCGCTTGCCTATACATCTCTGACCCTTTCTATTCTTTCTATCCTTTCTGTCCTGTATAGCAGACGCAGGTCAGCCTACCTTCTCTCCATCGCTTGTCTATATATCTCTGACCCTTTCTATCCTTTCTATCCTGTCCCCCTTTCCTGTATAGCAGACACAGGTGAACGCCTACACAGTGTGGGGCCGTCCGTATGTGACGCTCACGTATGCGCAGAGTCTCAACGGGTGCATCGCCACACGCGAGCGCAGTCCTCTGGCCATCTCGTGCGATGAGTCTTTGGTGATGACTCATCAGCTACGCGCGGACCACGACGGCATCCTCGTGGGCATAGGCACTGTGTGTGCGGATAACCCTCGCTTGACAGGTGTGTGTGCGGGGGTGGGGGGGGGGTCTTAGTTTGGGTCTGAGTTTGTCTGATTCTTGTGGCACGTACCTGTGTGTGGTGCGTGTTTAGCTGTTGAGTGGGTTGTCGCCGGTGCTTCCAGTGCCGATGTGCCGTCGAAAGATTTGCGGATAGTTTGTCAGCTCTCTGTGCGGCGGTTGAGTTGCATGTCTATCGAGAGTAGTACTGTCGCACATATATATATATATATATATATATATATATACGACTGTACTACTCTTCATTATATATATATATGTGTGTGTGTGTGTGTGTTTGATGCACTTTTTTATCGCCTGGGGCTGGGGAATTGGCGTGGTCTTTTGCTCACATCATATGTCGACGTACGTCTAGTCAGCTACAAGTGAGTAGTATTACATTCGTATCAACTAAAAGCGATGTTTCGGTACACGCCCCATATATGTTGGTAGTAGGATTTGGAAGACATTGCATTCTGTAACGGGCCTTCCTCCAGTTGAGGTTCCAAATACACTCGCGAGCGAGCGCTATATTATGCCCTGTGCTCTTTAAAGGTGTTTGTTCAATGCCGCAACCCTTTGCGCTGCTCTTAATCACGCCCGTAGAAACCGGGTTTGACTACATTAGTTCATGGTAGTGTTGAGTACTCTAGGGTTTATGGTTTGTACTTGAGGGCTTACGGTTTATCTCATTCACCACCATAACAGACATCCCACCACTTGTCTCAGTTACAAGTATAGGCTGTGCGGCAAACACATGTACATTGAATTATCCGTGCGACAATGGTCGCCTCTATTTATTTATTTATTTATTTTAATTGTTGACTTATTCTTCTGCCCTTTATTGTTTGTCATACCACCGTACCAGTTCGTCTGGCAAACGGAAACGACCCTTTACCCATCATCCTAGACACCAACCTGCGCGTGCCCATGGACGTGACCATACTAGACAACAAAAGGAAACCTTGGATTGTGTGCAGAATCGGGTGTGATGAGTCCAAAATAGAAGCTCTGGGTGCAAGGGGGGTGACGGTGGTACCTATTGATTGCGAAGAAGGCGAGATGCTAGACGTGAGCATGGTGCTGGGTGTACTGAAGCAGCGGGGAATCAAATCGCTGATGGTGGAGGTATAGTGAAGTCTGGCCGGCGTACGCTGTTGCATGTGCGAGTTCGTTCGCTTGTCCGTACTGTGTCGATGTGTCTGTTCGGCTATGTCAATACTCGCATTCAATTGTGTCGATGTGGATATTGATTGTATCTATGGACTTCTGTCTGTCGCCCTCCGGGTGCGTATAGCGAATTGGGTGGTGATCAGAGCATGTGCTATTGTTGCTTAGTCGACTATCGCTGCACAGTGAATATATATCTATATCTATATATATATATGTGTGTGTGTGTGTGTGTGTGTTTATGTTTATATATATATATATGTGTGGTGTGCGTGTGTGTGTGTGTGTGTGTATATATATATATATAATGCTCTCATCCGCAACAACTATTTATGGTGGTAATAGACGTGGACTCCCAACGTATCGTAGAGTGGTTTGTACTCATCTATGAATGCGTATGTTCGGTCTCCGTACCCCCATTTGCTATCTACCAAATGGCTCAATAGTGCACACGCCCTTATCGCGGGGTGAATCCGCCGTAGAAACATACGTGCAGTGTGTGTACAACGAACCGCAATAAATATTCCTTTACAACATGTTGTAAATTAACTTATAGGATAGATAAATATTTACATGTTGAATTATCTTATAGGGTGGTGCATCGATCATCACTTCGTTCCTGGCCAGCCGTCTGGTTGATTTTGTGGTGGTAACGATCTCACCCGTGTTTATCAATGGGCTGGAGCTTGTGCCATCGGTATGTGAGTGTTGGCGTTACCGGTGGGTACGTATGTTGTACAAGTCCGCAACTTTCACTGGTAGTAGATCAGAGTGTAACTTTCACTGGTAGTAGATCTGGGTGTAACCTTCTACTGGTAGTAGATCTGAGTGTATCTTTCACGTGGTAGTAGATCCGAGTGTAACTTTACTGGTAGTAG
>NW_014040274.1:70445-81108 GCF_001186125.1 Sphaeroforma arctica JP610 | reverse complement strand
AATAGATCCGAGTGTAACTTTTACTGGTAGTAGATCTGAGTGTAACTTTCACTAATAGTAGATCTGAGTGTGACTTTCACTGGTAGTAGATTTGAGTGTAACTTTCACTGGTAGGAGAACTGAGTGCAACTTCCACTAATAGTCGATTTGAGTTGTAGTTTGCGTAGTGGAAATAGTGTGTGCCCTGTCTTGGACCGTATTTTCTGCATGTACTGGTGAGCGTTGTTACAGGTGATCGGTATTAACCTTGATATGACTCGGTCACCACGCCCTTGGCACTCTCACGTACAATTAGAGTAGGCAACGCCCAAGATGCAGCAATGCACCTCTTTGTAGTTCATTGAGGACTGCTCGCCCTTCTGGACATTTCGAGTGTGTCTTATTCGTTTTGGCCCTACAAGTCGCATGAATTGTGAAACTCGTTGCCCTTTACTCGCCGAAGTAAATAGTTTCCCCCATGCACACCTTCAGTAGTACAAGCTTTTATCTTCGATAGAATCGCTATTGAATCTGCACTCTTTGTGAACTTCCCAAAACAGTCCTCAAAGGTGACTCTGCCTAGCTTGGAATCGCCTGTCTCTCACCAATTGGGCACGGATGCGATAATCTCTGGACGACCCGTATGGCAATGATAAGATGTGTGGTTAATATTTAGAAGTTAGATTTGGCATATTATTTAAACCCCGAAACTGTAAAGGACTGAGCCATTGGATGCTAGCGAGCGATGTGCGAGATTTTATTCAGCTGTACCACCTCTCTGACCACGCGTGTTGCAGTTTTATGGCCAAGGGTACTGTATTGCACCCAGTACGTGTAGTAGCCATAGCTGTCAGCTGTCGCTTACCAATGCCGGTACAAAGCGCCTCCGCGGGGAGTTGAGTTGCGCACGCCGAATGCAGCAATTTAACTCAGCTTACCCGTGCTGCAACGCAATCTACTGAAGGGGTTCGAATCTCATCTAGCAGCTGAGAAAGGCGACTTGATGTCTCCTGTGTAGTGTGATAGAGGGGTGTCTGTATCTGTCATAGATTCCTGGGAGGATTGGAGTCCACTACTAGTGTAAAACAGATGATTTATCTGATGGGATAAAAGTTAGGGAGTGTAAATCAATTGTGTGCAAATCTTTTTGGTTCGAGTCCAGTTGCAATGCAAGAAACGGAGTGGCTCTCGTTGAGAGTACTGGGCGTAGACCCTCAGTCAAGGCCCCTTTCTGTCGATGGGTGCCTTTACCCTTTCAAAAGTCAGGGATGTCCCTGAGTATATAGTGTAGACGAAGAGACTGACCCTTGGGCGGGTTCGAGTACAGTTTTGTAGATGTGCTTTCTTTTTTCTATACATAAGATGAATAGTTGAAAGGATAAATTCCAAAGTACGAGTAAATGATAATATGTATCACAAGGAGACTGTATTAAAGTCTGCCATACAATAATATTAGAATGTATTTAACGATAGAGATAGAAATATACGGGTGACTACCCACCCCTTACTTGTGTGTTTACGCATGTTCGGGGGAGCTGGGCACCGGGTGATAGACCTGTGCCTTATTTATCTAGCTAAAACCGCTACCCCCTCAAGGAGGATGCAGTCACATAAAGGGCTCAAGGATGGGTCTTTACTCGGGTCCGGTGGTTCGATCCCCTCTTGACATGGTGATCTTGTCTACATACAAAATGTAGATGAAAGAATTTTAGGAGAATTGGGCTGTACGTCCGATAGAGCTACTAGGTTTTATACATAACCCTAGTAATGAGAATACGGTATAAGAATACTATTTCTTCTTTTGCGATCACAATACTAGGTTCTCTGCATAATCCAAGTATGAAGAATTTTTTATAAGAATGCCAATATCTCCTTTGACTATATTAATAACAGGCTGTATATAGTACCGTAATATTAAGGATACAATATAAAGATTTTAAATTTTCCTTTGACTAGCATAATACTAGGTTCTATGCATAGCCCTAGCGATAAGAATAAAGTATCAGGATATAGATTTCTTCTTTGACTACCATAATAAAAGGTTCGATGTGTAACTAGTAGTAAGAAACGATCAAAAGAATAAGTTCTATATATAACCCTAGTATCAATAATGTAGTATTGGGGTACCCTCTAATTCTTTCTTTTTGATTGTCGCAATAACATGTTTTTTATGCAACCCTAGATGAATAAGAATGCAGTATAAGAATATTGATTTCTTATTTTTCTGTTTTCCACCACCGACTCCCGATTCAACTGTAACGGGGTCACCACCCCTCCCCCCCTTTCACTTCCGTCCCTTCTTCGTCACAAAAAGATAATCTTATTTATTTCAAGATGGCAATAAAGAAAAATAATAGGAAGAAGTTAAAGTGACAAAACGGTACGAATACGAGGGGATACCATACTATGTTTGTTACAGTCGATTTTAAGCTACTTCTTTCGAGCCTATAGTCATTTTCCAAAATCAATTGTCCGTAGCAATATACTTGACTATGTCCAGGATCAGCCTTCAACCAATTAAAGGAGAAAATCAGAGCACCAGACATCGTAGAATGATTATAACACATGACTGTTAAGGAACCTCCTAACAGAAATCACGACTAGTGCATATGGCAGTATTTAGACCAGTGGTATCACTCCTATTATAGATGTTGAATATGTTATATTCGAAGCTATAAGCTTGGTTGGACAAATACTCTATTCTAAGTACTGTTTGTGCATCGATTGTTTTTCCTGCCCTACTCACCGCGACCTCAGCGAATGAGTTGACCAAAGAAAATAAATTGCCTAACGGATTAATAATACTGACCTTCTCAATAGAAAGGGAGCCTATTTGGTATAAATTCCGTATCTAACATACAGCTAGCCAAGATGCCACAATCTATACTAATACTCGATACCACCAGGACTTGGATTAAGTTAAAAAAAATTACCCTACTGAACGCCATAGATCACGTGTTAGGGTCGAATTTACATTCTTCCAAGCTAGCTATAGAAGTCTTCATAATTTTCAAGGTCTTTAATGGTGAAATTTGACTCTTTAACATTCGAGCAGAGCTTGTTAAGATATAACTATCAGCTTTTAGTTATAGTTTCAGCAATCTTGATGTTGGTACTATCACTCATCAGTATGCGAGCAGTTGATATTCCAAGTAGATTTTGAGTTTAGTAACAAACTTTCCTCTTGACATGTTCCAATTTCCTTGCTATAAGCCCAAAGGTAATGTGAGCGACTATAGGTCTCAGGCCAGATATATTAACGCAACTCTCGAGAGTAATTTAAGCATCTTGATTAGCTGTCGGGAGTGAGCTAACTCTGATGACTTCTATAAATCAAGAGAGTTTCTTGCTGTAAAATCTGGTCTGAGACCTGTAGTCTCTCATAATGTATGAAATAATGATATACAAAGTCTAGTACCCTACACTCTAACAAGCAGTGCTCACTGGGTTTTTTTAACAATCAATCAATACTAGAGAGTGATTTTCGGTATACTCGCTATATAAAGTAAACGCTGAGAATTTTTAAGCATTTTGTAACACAGTAAACGAGGTAATATAATTGAGGATCGAACATTTGATCCCACTTCCATACCTTTTAATAATAATAAATAGAACTATAAAAGATGCCAAAATCTTAAGGCCTATCGAAGTTTTTAAACGATGCAAGCACTGTATACTCGCAAGTAAAATGAACACTTCTCTTGAGGTCGACTCCTTCAACCAAGATTTATAAGAGAGGCCTGCACTTGTAACGATACAGCTGTATCGTTCTTGATTTATACTTCCTGCTTACGCATGATGTTAAAGGCGTGAACGATATATTAATCGAAACTTTAGTGAACGTGTTTATTTCTTTTGCACTCAGGACTTTGGGTGCGCATCGATTTAGTTATGCGTCAAATTGAGAGATCTTTATTAAGTGGTTTACCAAACTATTAGCTTGATTGTGAAGGCATATAAATAAAACATCGTAGTAGTTTATAGCAAAATCCGTGCGAAGCTCTGATAAAGTATCATTCGAAAGTAACGACATGTTATTCACGATTCTAGCACAATTTTCTTTCATAGTTGCACTACAAAGTAATTCTAACATGAAAAAGCCACGAAATATGTGTTTTCTCGAGAGGGGGGGGCAGTGAGTGGTGTTGACCCTTTCAAGTTGGAGCAACTCACAGACTGCAACCGTCATAACTGATAGGGCACATAGACTATCAGAAGAGGTACTACGACTTGCTCTATATCAATACATAAACATGTATACGACATTCTAATTCAATAAAAATTGCTTTGAAAGTATAATGCTGTGTTGGTAGGCTATTTTGATCTGTGGTAACACTGTTACGTATTGACAAAAGGGATGTTTCATGTGGGTATAATTTTCAGATTTGTTTTGAAATTGGCCGCTATAGGAAAAGTTCGATAATTACAATTTCGTTCGTTGGCAGATTATAACTTCACATCATTCTCACAACGTTGTCCCCACATAAATCCTATGGAGAGCAAGTAATACTTTTAAATTACAGGATTCTCCGATGCAACCACATCCTTGATGAGGTAAGTTTGATTCACGTATATTGCAGTGTTGGCTGACAGCGTTGATCTGAAATAGTACTTTCCCCTACTCATATGCATGTGGCTATGAATTGGACCACAATGGAGATAATTCGACACGCTCAAAATGATTCGTTGGCAGAATAGAAGCGTCACATCATGTTCACGACGTTGTTTTTATAGAACCACCCTGAAGGAGTATATTTCCTTTCCTCAAGATTCCAGTGTTCCGCGACATACCCTATATTGTTTAACAAACCTTAGATGACATCCTACATGAAGAAATTCGGACGTAATGCTTTGATCTGAAGAAATACTCTCTCGTACTCATTTAATATAGAATTTGTCACTCGTGTATAAATGTTACTTATCATACAGCTGGAAACATACAAATTGCTTTGTCGGTTGAAAACAGCGTTAATTTAATGAAGTACTCGTTCGCTCTCACAAGAAGTCCGGCTATTGATTGTAGTTGACAGCTGGTAAATCGGGCTAGGCTGGGTCACAGTAGGTTCAAGTCAAACTTGATATGTCCATCATATAATAAAGCGATTTTGATTCCAAAAGTTAAGTGTGAAGAACGAAATTATTATATAAGAATGGCGCTTTATGTAAAAAAAAAATGGGGTTTGAATATTGTATACTACGAAGCCAGAATAGTTACAATGCCTGAATATAATCTCGCTTCATGTATAGATTGTTGTTTTCGAATACGACAATAGTACACTAAGGATTTGATTAAAAAAGCACGCCACAGAAGACATTACAGCATATCCCAGACTGTATCATAATCTCAAACAATATCACTTGTACTTTAGGCGATATCGAAATGTGCTTGTTTTATATGTCAGGGTTGTTATTCGCCTCAGAAACCAGGTATTTTATGTATATTTCTTATATATAGGATTTAATCAAGGTACGCTTAAACATTGGGAAGTCGCTGTATACCTCGCATTTTGCTTACTTGGCGCATGATGGAAAGCATGGGTTCAGTTGCCGCACCCTAATTGAAAAAATACAATGTCCCACAATGGCGGCTATTTAGTTTTCCTTTGTTGTCCGCGCTGCGGACGATAAAGCACACACGTCTGATTCCTGATATTACCGGACGGTTATTTGTATGGGGTGCATGGAGATACAGTAAATACGAACTAATAGATAGAAAGACCAGAAAACTTAAATTTGTAAAAACTAGAATGGGGGGGTTTTCAGACCGTACGCACCAGGATGGCACCAACAGCTTACCTCACCTGTATCCCCTGGCCCTCGGTTCTTGTCTTCGAAACAATTTTGCCAGATTCAGCCATATTCACACCTGATAAACCTCATATCTTAAATATACATGTATGCGCGATAATGATTCTATTTCTTTTAACACAAAACAAAAATAAATATGTAGTAAAAGGGTGGTTCATGGGCCTAATTCTAGAATGAGGTCCTGTCCTAATCGGCCGTCCCTTAACGTCTAGAACCAGGACACCTAGCTACCTCCTTGGACGCTTTAGTTTCTTCCACGGAAGGGGACACATGGGTCCGGACACCAGTTCCTTTAATACGCCCCTACGTCCCTTCCCTATATATACGAGTCTACTACTAGGGCTACTCTTCAGTTCAAGTACTTCAACCCCTTGAAGTACGTCTGCAAGAAGTAAATTAATAAACGATTAGTTGTCCCGAAGTACCTGTCCTGTATCATCTGCCCTGTACCAGCTAATACAATTATTTTTGACGGACGAGATCTCAAGCTCCGAATTACTCTGGCCAATCAGATTTGGCCTTTGAGAATTCCAATTAGAACTAGCCAGTAGGAAAGAGTCTGAATATCAGCTAATCACCTCTTTTGTTCACCAGATTTCGGAAGCTACTCAAAACATCGACCTTTGGTCCCCTTCAAGGGTCTATGCTGGCGATAAGCATAAGATGTTTCTCCCTTGGTGGGAGCGCTGGCAAGGGTTCACCCACTCCCCAGCTTACCGTAAGATTTCTTCAAAGGACAATGCCCAACAGGATGTTGAGGTCTCTGGGTTCTCAGCCCAGGTGAATTTGCTGATATCTTACCTAAGTGAACGTCTGGTGATGGAGATTCACTTGGAGCCGGACCCCGAAGCCACGGTGACGGATGTGATCCGCCAGCTGATGGCTAGCTATGGCTCTTCTCTCTACCTGCTAACCCGGACCTATTCGCTGGATCTCATCGCGTATGCGAGTCGTCTCCGAGAGGATAACGTCCGCAACCTCAAGGAGAAGTGTGCGTCCCTCAGCGAAGCCTCTAAAGTTGCAGTCAAGGCTGTGATATACCGTTTGGATTTCGAGCTCCATCCCCGTTAAACGCTGCCTGAAGTCCCAGGTTGTGCTGCCCCCAGGATGAGTATGCTTGAAGCCTAAAGCCGCACGGAAGGTATTAATAGCGTACATGCCCCTGTTCCTCTCCTGCCGCCGCCCCGTGTGAGTCATCCGTTTCCGCCAGCCCCTGCCTCTGCCGGAAGGGGTATCCACCCCAGCCGGTTGCAACCCCGCCAACGGGTGTCAAGCCCTCGCCCCCGGGACCTCGGCCCTTTCCGCCCCTCTACACGTGTCCCTCTCGAACGACGTATCGGTCGAATCAAGGACCGCCTGACTCGGGACTCTTACCACGCCTTGAGTACTGCTGAACTTGATGCTTGGCTGACCCTAGTCACAGCATCTCCGGCCGACAAACCACCGCTGGGAGGACTCTTTGTCCGTTCAGAAGACGACCAGTGCTAACCAGGAGGTGTATGACTATTTCGAGTGAAGCCCTATCAACGAAGGGAGGCTACCACGAGAATCCTACGAACGGAAGTACCAGTACGTACGCCGTGCTAAGTGCTATGTACCGATAGCACAGTTCCGTGTCTCGATCTCCGCGGCAGACAAACGGAAGACCAACGACGATCGCCGCCAGCACCGTGAGGAGCAACGTGAGAAGGAGGAGTACCGCCTGCGACTCGATGCCCGAACAGCTGAACAGGTGTACCAACGAGAACATGCCCGCCATAAGGCAGCTGCAAGAGCCGCGCCCCTGCCGTCCTCCCACAGCAAGCCCAGCGGTTGTCCCTGCACCTCAGGAGGTGCCTCGCCCCCAGAAAGTTCCATGGCGAGTGATTTGCGCGGATATCCAGCGTAATGCCAACCAACAGGGTGCGATCATGGATGATGGTATTAAGTGTCATCAAGGATCCGGCGATCCTGACCCCACTCACTAATGTCTGGTCCACGGACTTGGTCTTGCTAACGGAACGACTGCTTGAATTGACAGTTGCGGTCCGCACATTATTACTAATGCATACTCTGGCCTCGGGTTGGAGATTATGTCGAACCACTATGATACGAACGGACTAGTATCTGCCACAGTCCTTGCAGCGAAATATCTGAGCGACTATAAACGTACCCACAGGAATGATATCCCCCTCCGCCAGCCACAATCCACTAACCCTGGACAGATATCCACCTCTAACGCAGGTACGCCACATAGTACGACCCCCAACGAGCGATATCGATCGACATCTGATTCTCTCCCACGAGGCCGCTCTCCGTCAAGGGGCCGCAATGACCGTGGCCGCAGCCGTACGCCTGCGTCCACCCGCGAACAATGCACGAAGTGTGGCCTCCGCCACTGGGGGGCGAATTGCCCGGTCTGTGAGATCTGCCACAAGACCGCCATTTCAGGTACAATTGCACCCAAAACACCACCGTAGCCGCAGCGACCACCAAACAGGAAGGATTGTCGGATGACGAGTGGACAGGGCCAGGCACGAATGCATGGTGCGAGGACTTGGCGGTCCGTATATACAACGACAAGGGAACCCGACCAGTCATGCTGACACGATCATTTGTAATATCACACAACTTTAGCCTACACACAATGGACACCGTCTATATATCGGGCTTTGCGGGTGATGGACGAATGACAATCAACACGCGTACCGAGGTCACCCTCCTGCTGGAGGTGCTGGACCTCGACGGCAAACCAATTACCCTATGGGTACCTGATGATTGCGATGTTTTACTAGGCTTGGAACAGCTGCAAACAGAACGGTTGGGGATTGGATGGGATGAGTCCACATCTCTCCCAACGTTCCGCCTCCAGCTTCCACGCTCCTTGATGATGAATTTCTTAGCTTACAGGCCGCCGGAGATTCTCTACAACCTTGACCGCACCAACCGGGACCCCTACATCCCGGATAGCCCGTTAGATGAATACGATTTTACGGGCCTGGACTATATGGGCCGGATACGCAACATGTCCCCAGCGGAGGTAGACGCCCTACAGTGTAATAGCCGGGCCTCCACACTAGACTCTATGTTATAAACGTACTCTTAAGCAGTACGTAAATTATAAACGTACTCTTAATAGTACAAGGAACTTAAGTTTCCTAAATGGTTTTTAATGGTTTTATTAATTAATACCTTTTCCATTTTACATATCAGATATTTGGACGAGGCCATTAAAAGGCCCCAGTAAAGTACCAAACATAAGATTTGGTATAGTTATATTAATAGAACTATATTTACTTTCCAACTTTATTTATATCTGAATACTTCGGTAGCGAGATGGCTCAACCGAATATAGGTTTCTAGGGACTATTAACGTTACCTAGTTGATCCTCCGATCAGCCAACCAGACGTGCCAGTCTGATGAAGGCTAAGTCGGTAATTCTTGATAAGTGGCAAGTTATTGGTTAAGACAATAACTAAGGACATCAAGAGTATTTTTTAATTTTTTATATCTTTTTTCTAAAGATAGGATTTTATAAGTCTCTCAGATTCGCCCCAACGAAACATACCATAGTTTCTAATAGAGCGACAACGAAACACTAAATAAAATCTCTTCGGCGGAAACAGTACTGAGAGGATTATATATAGGCAATGTCTCAGTCTCACAATCTCTCAGAGTATTGCTGTTTTCACGAGGCATACCTAACTTTACTAAAAGTCTCATCTCGTTTATTTACTTTAATATTTTTACGACACTTAGAATTTACCTACGCGTTTATAAGGCGTTAATATCGCCTTAATAGACCGAATCTTACAGCAGCAGAAGTTCCTCGCGGTCCGAATTGACAAAAGTGTCCCCAAATTCATAAAAGGGGTCATGGTCGACCTGAAGCTCAAGGAAGGAGCCAAGCCGATCCGCAGGGTATATGGCACGAAGGACCCGTTCAAACAGAGAGTCGAAACGCGACTGGTGGACAAGCTTCACAAAGTGGGCCATGTTGAACCGGAGGATCCGTACAGCTTGTGAGTTGCCACATGCCTACTGGCTCGCAAGAATGTGCGCGTCACTTTCACGTTGGATAACCAGTTCCAGTTCACGGTGGACTGGTCCACCACGAATAACCAGCTTTTCAATCTACAAATCACTCTCCCAACCGAGGAGGACATCCTCAATCATGCAAAGGGGGCCATCATATCACCAGCTCATGTTGGCGCCCAGTTGCCGCCACCTCCTGACGTTTTTCACGAGGGATGGACGCTTTCATCAGCCGGCCTGCCTGGTGGAAGGGGTCCAGAATGGCTGTTTTGATATGCAGCACTTCATGACCATCACTTTCCAGGCAATAGTAGCCCTGGTGGCATACCTGGATGACCTGACGATTGTGGCGAAGTTGCGAGTCGACAACACATATATCGGTTCAATCGTTTACCATTGGGATGATGTGGACGACACCCTGGACATCATGATCTCCCGGGATATCCAACTCCAGCCGACGAAGAGTCAGATTATGAAGCTGCCAAAGGAGATAGTACACCTGTTTGGCCGGGATATCCAGGACCATGGATCCCGCATCGACCAACGACGGTTGGAGGATTTCTTGACAGCGCCGGCCCCCAAGGACAGGAAGGAACTTGTTTCCCTTCTGGCGATGCTATCCTGGTAGTCGGGCATGATCCCACAATACGCCCGCATGATGGAGCCCCTAACCCGCTTAACAGAGAAGTATGCAGGCTTTGAGTGGGGCACCGAACAAGTCCTCGCATTGGATACGGCACTTTACTATTTGGCGATGCCTTTTAAGCTGTACAAGCCCCTTCCCGACCAGCAGTTGATCCTGTATTCGGATGCTTTGAATCCTACGCTTTGTTGTGGAAGAAGTTTCTGATGCGTATCTGA
>NW_014040274.1:42085-59147 GCF_001186125.1 Sphaeroforma arctica JP610 | reverse complement strand
ACGTGGGCCTAGAAAACTTGGCTTCCCAGTTCTCCGACACGGCAATGGATGCTTGTAGGACTGCTGTCGGGATGACGCTATTTGTCCAGATCCCCGGAGGAACCCTACGCAGAAGCATGCAGTCTTTGAGTGGGGCACCGAACAAGTCCTTGCATTGGATATGCGTATTAAACTGTACAAGCCCCTTCCCGACCAGCAGTTGGTCCTGTATTCGGATGCTTGTAAGACTGCTGTCGGGATGACGTTATTTGTCCATATCCCCGGAGGAATCCTACGCTTTGTTGTGGAAGAAGTTACCGATGCGTATCTGGTCGACCGAGCGTTGGAGGCGGCGAAGCTCCAAGCAATAGCCGAGCCAGACGTAGGCCTAGAGAACTTGGCTACCTAGTTCTCAGGCACGGCAATAGTGCCTGTTGATGCGGACCACGAAGGTTCTGGACTGCCAGCACCCCGTTACCAGATCGTGCCGGATGACTACCTTGCCTCCTATACATCCTCTACGGCTGCTAGTATTCAGGAAGTAGTGGTGATCCGATGCAAGGAGCGGTCGTCTTACGCCAGGTCCTGGACGTTGGCATCACGATCATGGACCACGCCAATATGTTCCCAGTGGTCCTGGCCTCCAGCACCCTGAACCCAGCACAACGAAACTACAGTGCCACGGGTCACGAGATGACGGGCTGTAAGTTTTCAGTCAAGAAGTGCCTCCACATCTTGCAGCGGGTCCAGCTACCGGTGGTACTCTACACCGATCACAAACCCATACTCGACATTATGGCGAACCCATCCAAGTATACACAGGACGACACTTCGGAGAGTAGACGGTTTCTCCGGTCCATCCAGGTCGTGCATGAAGTGGAAATCGACCACCGCTACATACCTGGCCCCCTCAACACCTTTGGGGACTATATGTCCCGGTGCTGTGGCCACCTGGATCTCCTTATGCTCCCCACGGAACGCAGGGTCTATTTCCCGGAGAATCTCTACCTGTCGGCCCCAACGCTAGTTGCTGCCCCTGTGCTCGCACCGGACCGTTTAAGCTGGCAACTCCACTGGCGATGGTTCAACCAGTCTTTGATCTTTGCGGGTAAGTACGACATCGAGTTATTCGCGGACAGCGAGAATCCTATCATGGATGTCCACTGTAGCAATGAGCCTAATGGCGTGACCTATGGTTGCAATTTCTTTGACGTCGATCTCAATGGGAAACATTGTTCTGGCAATTCCCCGTGGGAGATCCTCGACGATGTCCTGCACCACATTACCCCTTTCAGCAATGCTTTAGTGGTCCTCTGCATCCCTTTCTGACCCCACGCCAAATGGATGTCGGCGGTCTTCAGTATGTTGCACTCGCGCCCAATAGTCATCCAAAATACATCGGACACGTTCCTTCTCAGGGGACGCGTTGCAATGAACCCACCCCCATGGAAATACAGCCTCCTAGTCTACTTACGTAGTAACCAATGGTTTCTTTATCTGATCTCACGCTCCTTTTGGCGTACGGTTGGCCGGACCTATGCTCCCCCATCCCTCCGCCACTTGGGCCACGAGTATCACACTGCCTCATGTTTTGCGGCGATCTCGTATTCGTGTGAGCAGGAACAACCCACTCCGGATCTTCCGGCGGTTGACCTCTTGGCTCCGGACGGTACCACCGACGTAACACCCACCCCGTGCCCCCTAGTAGAACTGATGGATACCCCGATGAGATCTCCCTGATATAATGAGCCCCGAATCCCCTGACTGGGCACCGGCTGACCCTGAACTAACCACCTCACTCATTGTGGAGTTACCGGTTACCGACATTGCAATGCCGCATGATTGGACCATTGTTCCGGAAGGGTGCTTGGAAGTTCCCAGGGCCCAACCGCTGCCTGGATTAGGAGAATCTCCACTTCTCCTAACACTGGAAGCCCAGCAGGAAGGCCAGATAACTTCTGGCGAGAAAGAACCCTTTTCCCTGACTACGCCTGACCCCCAGGAGGACATTGATTTGTTGGCGTTCCATGGAAACAAATTGTACAGCCCTCCGGAGTCTTTCGTCCCACTCGACCTCACAGGTAAAGAGTACGCACCATCGAGTGAACCCGTCCACGAGGACGATCCAGAAGGCATCTTCCCTTTAACTCTGGGACAGATACCCTACTTAGCCGAGCTATTGGATTTTGAAGCGGACCTGCTCAATGGGGCCGCAGACCTTCCAACATATTCCCTTTTCTATGAATTCCAGGAGGTACCCCTTGGCACTGGGGACTTGGTGTATGCTGCAGGTCTCGAAGACGAGCCTTTGGTGATCTTCCCGTATGTGGACACGCTTCCAGCAGGGGATGTAACTCTGACTCCCCAACCGGTGGACTATACGGTCTCCCATCACTCTTCCACGGATGCACTATTGATTAATCGTCGTCGCACCGCGAAGCACACTTTTAGTGTGCTTTCATTTTCACTTTTTGGACATATGCTGCTGCCGTTCGATTTCAATACGGCATGAACTGTGCCTATACGAAGTGGGTCCGGCTCTGCGCGGCACACAACCACCCCCGTTCGAGCGAATTCACGGATGCCGACGAGGTCTTCTTTGAGGATCATGCCCACTTCGTGATCAATGCCGCCGGTACGCTCACCCAACTACGAAGAGCATTCTGTTTTGCTGCTTCCTCTGCGTTCCGCCAGGAATTGCTCGCCACATGGAAACTCAAGCATGACTCGTTTCAGCTAACTGAGCTGCCAGCCCCACCCCAGGCTGACCCAGTCTAGCCGTTAGATTGATGTGAGACGGGCACTCTCGCGATGTCGAGATGTCGACCATGGTCTACCACAGTAGTCGCCACGGCAGACCATGTGTGATCTCCGGGGACGTTTTGTCGCCGAAGTGATACCCACCCTGGTCGCAGATTGCTGGATCTGGTCCGATGGCCCACTCCTGATCTTGTTGTGGGGCGTTGTGACCACGGTCACCTTCGTTGTGACCACGGTCACTTTCGTTGTAACCACGGTCACCTTCGTTGTGCCCTCCGCCAACTGTCGGGGTCGGCTAAGGGCTAGGTCCCTTGTCGAACTGCCTCCCTACGGCCCCTTTATCTCGAATTTCTCCACCCCGCCTCCTACCTATACCCTACACCCGCACACGCCACCTTGCACATATACACTGTCATGTTAATGTTTGTTGTTTTTTAACCACCTTTTATTTGTTCTTGAGACCAAGAGTTTGATTTTCCGTCACCGCTAATTTCGGCCGTCGTGTACCCCGAAAGTGGCGCCAGTTTCCAATTTCCTGGGTCTCCCCG
The DNA here is from genome assembly GCF_001186125.1 of Sphaeroforma arctica JP610. Lineage (NCBI taxonomy): Eukaryota > Ichthyosporea > Ichthyophonida > Sphaeroforma > Sphaeroforma arctica. The sequence continues at coordinate 55,860 of NW_014040274.1, read as the reverse complement.
GGGCTGTAGTTAAAGGGTGGTTCATGGCCCTAACTCCAGAATGAGGTCCTGTCCTAATCGGCCGGCCCTTAACGTCTAAAACCAGGACACCTAGCTACCTCCTTGGACGCTTTAGTTTTTTCCACGGAAGGGGACACATGGGTCCGGACACCAGTTCCTTACGCCCCTACGCCCCTTCCCTATATGTACGAGTCTACTCCTAGTGCTACTCTTCAGTTCAAGTACTTCAACCTTTGAAGCACGTCTCCAAGAAGTAAGTTAATAAACGATTGGTTGACCCGAAGTACCTGTCCTGTATCATCTGCCCTGTATCAGCTAATACAAATAAACACTTTTTACCATAGCCTTCTAAAATTAGACATTTAAATTACGAGCATATGCTTATAATTTTAACAGCGGAATATCACATAAGCAGTCCTAAATATGACTTTCAAAAAGATAATAACAATGTTTATAAAATGTTAATTGAAAATATTAAAGTATCGGGGAATTAACTCAGTGGTAGAGTGTGTGCTTCGCATGTACAAAGTCGGGAGTTCAATCCTCTCATTCTCCATTATATTTATATGTATATAATTTATTTATTTATTTTGGGTATTTAGAGTTCGTAGGTCGGGAGTTCGATACTCTGCACTGCTTTTTTGCTCCCAACTGGGTCAGTTGAAGCGTTACTCAGCTGAGTATTTTTTGATATTTATTATTAATTATTTAGACCCCAAGTTCAAATGTCGCCCAGTATTGGAAAAATCATCATCACTCACTCGACCAGAGTGCAGAACGCCCACCAAAACTAAACATTCCGAGCGGCCCTGAAAACTGGCGAAGATTGGGTGAAAATCGGTCCGTACCCGCCAGCAAAGGACGACGAAACTACCTGACTCACGATAATAGTCAATGATCAAGCGTTCCGATTGGTTAATCAGAGTGTATACTACTGCTCTCTTAAAAAAAATAAGATTACACCTAGGTGTCAGAAATCCGGCAATCGACTACAAGGGTATCGGTGTAGTATCGCAAGTCGCCTGAGAATCGACATCAACGTCTTTCTGTAGTCAGCCAATACACACTCTCTGTCCCACGGCGTATCTTTGGTTAACTACAGAAGGATGTTGGTGTCGATTCTCGTCGTTCTGTAGATAGCCAAAGAATCGCGGTGGGGCACAGAGTGTGTATTGGCTGACTGCAATAGTGACCCAATCACCATGTACCCAGCAAGAGCAAGTTGATATGTACAAGTTAGTACAAAATCTACCAGCATTATCAAATTAATCATTCACGCCCATGATGCACTTGTGAATTGTATTTGCTTCGAGTTTATTCAAACCTCAAATGCTATTCATGGTATGTTTACGATAACTGTTTCGCAAATTTTTGAAAATTAGACCTAGCTGCCAACATTGTGTCATCATCCTTAGCATGGCAGAACCTGATGACGTCGTTGGCCAAGTAGCGGTTGTGGGGTTCGTAGAAACATGACATCGGTATCCCGGTAATGTTCGCTTCAGTCGTTAGCCAGCGTGCAACTCTGAAGTCCCTCCTTTCTAATAGCGCTTGTTCTGCTGTATCATCTGAGTGAAAACAAGAAAACACCCTGGTGTCAAGTTCATTTCAATACGATAAACAATCTTGTGATATCATCAGCTCGAACCTCACAATGTGGTCACGAACCCAACAAACGGGACACAAACCTTCTGAAAGTCGGGGTACAGCACCAACCAAGGGCCCGCTAGTGTCTCCCACGGTGAAGTATCCTCCCTGAGGCACTACAGGAGGGATGCCCGCCTGTGTCATCGCCGCCACCAGAACGTCTCTTTTCGCTTGCATCATCGTTCGGAAGTCTTGATAGTAATTGTTGGACCTGCATGCAGCGATTGCCTTGGCCGTTCCGATCTCGATGGGCGTAACACTCGAGAACGACAGGGCTGCGCGGATTTTCAGGAGCTCTCGAGACAATTCTGATCAATATTTGTGGAGGATAAAAATTAGCCAATATGTTCCAATATACATTTAATGTTTCAAAAGCATTAGATACTTTTACTTGAAGATAGGAACCGGAGCATTGAAATGGCAGGTGCTCTGTCAGATACAATGAATATTTGTGAGTCAAGCTTCGATAAACCTATTAGTATCAGCAAGTCAATTAAAGAACCCCCCCCCCCCCCCCCCTTTTTTTTTTGAGCACGACCGTGGCGCATGGCATCCCCAATTAGTTCAAATTAATTGTCCATCTAAAACTCGCTTGCATTCACCCATAATTTCATTAGAATGCAAAATCCTGTCACGCAATACGCGAGCGCACACATAATCGCTATCCAACACAACTCACCTTCGGGAGCTATAGAGTACCCCAATCGAAAGCCAGTGACGCTGAACGTTTTGCCCACACTGTACAAGGATATTGTGCGTTTCCACATGTCATTGATTGTGGCAAACGCTATGTGTTCCGTGTCATCGTACACTGAATGTTCGTAGACTTCATCTGAAAGCACAATTAAATCGGGATGCCTCGCCACTACATCGCTCACCTCCACGAGCTCTGATTTGCTGAATACCTTGCCTGTAATTGGGTTGTAGGAATAGGACGAGAAGAACTTAGTAAGATCCATTATGCTGTTTCACTTTAGCAGTACGTAGCGGCTAGATGTCGAACTCAGCGGCAGGTTTGAAGCGGTGAGATTCACGGCCCTACATGGTAGGGGTTTATCCGGTCGATTGGTAAAGTTACCACGAAGGACAATATAGAGCGGGTGATTTCTCATCACACACGCCACTTTTGTATTGGGCCCAAGCGATGTTTCAACCCACGCTCGAAAGTGATAGTAAGCTTGTGTGAAAGTAACTTAACATTGGGTACACTCTTAACCATGACTTCACTACAACGAACACGGATATTCATGAACCACCAGGCTTGATGAGGTGTGTATAAATTACCCCAGACAGTTAACATCACACACCTCATTGTATCGGTGACTCTATCACGCATACAAATGCAATCGCCATATAAACATACACTCACATTTTCGAATCCATTTTCGAATCACAAATATAGTAGAGATATGCCGATTGATTGAGTCTATTCAGGATGCTTGCACTTGCAAGTGATGTCGCACACACACTAACTCACACACGTGCAATACGAAATAACAGTCATACATGCCTGTCGGGTTATGGGGTGTGTTGAGTATCAACATCTTCGTGTTGGGGGTTATAGCTCGGTCTAGTTCGGCTGGGTCCAGGGTATAGTCACTGGAGTTGGTGACTGTCGCACCCTCAGGTGTCCTCAAGGGAACACCGATAACTTTGCCACCGGCTAGTTTTACCGCATTGACGTACGCGTCAAAATAGGGCTCGATAACCTGTGCATGAAAATATGGTGCAATTGTATAGCCTTAGTTTACTTGATACACAGAATTGACGTTAATACGATATTTCCCAAGTTTATATATATATATATATATATATATACATGCATCGATGTACGTATGATCTCACATATATTGTACTTATACGTATGTACTTACATACGTACATACATACATACATACACACACACACACTCATATATATATATATATATAATACAAACATACACACCATTATATACACATATATATATGTAAACCTAGACATTGTGCTATCTAGAGATGTGTGCAGCTCGACATGCCATAACCTAACAAGGTAACATATGGAAGCGCGAATTCAATACAATCATCAATATAATAGTGTAATTACAGCGTACTCCGATCCGCGAAGCTAACCTACAGCAAGCTAAAAGGTAGAAAGTTACACCAGAATAATAACGGTTGAGGTGACAACTTCCAATCAACCTAACCTAGTTATAACACGCACGTACCACCACCTCATCCCCGGGATTCACAAAGGCCATGGCAGCCGCTGCGATGCCCTCTTGTGCACCGCTGTACGTACAGACATTAGTCATACCATCGATCTTTCGAGCGAGCTGTTCAGAGTACTGAGTACCGATGACACCCACTAGCTCAGGGTGGCCCCCGGGCCGTCCATACTGGTTGTTATTGGCGTGTATAGCCTCACACACAGCGTCTTTCTGCGGTAGGTATGAAGAGACTGTATTCATATAGCTGAGACGTTCAGTGGTGCTCAGGCGTGTACTAGCAAACACATAACAAACTGAGAAACTGGCTATAGGTATCATATATAGGTATCATATATAGGTATCATATATAGATATCATATATAGGTATCATGATATACGTATCATGATCACATAAGAACTGGCAAGAATATATACATATCATGAACACATAAGAAAATGGCAAGACTGTATACATATCATGAACACATAAGAAACTGGCAAGAATACATACATATCATGAACACATAAGAAACTGGCAAGAATATATACGTATCATGAATACATAAGAAACTGGCAAGACTATATACGTATCATGAACACGTAAGAAACTGGCAAGAATATATACATGTCATGAACACATAAGAAACTGGCAAGATATATATACGTATCATGAACACATAAGAAACTGGCAAGAATATATACATATCATGAACACATAAGAAACTGGCAAGATATATATACGGATCATGAACACATAAGAAACTGGCAAGACTATATACGGATCATGAACACATAAGAAACTGGCAAGAATATATACATATCATGAACACATAAGAAACTGGCAAGACTATATACATATCATGAACACATACGAAACTGACAAGAATATATACGTATCGTGGTGCTGTCTTTTATTTGCATTTGGTATCCACACTGCATAGGTGATCTACAGACTCGGAATACAGCACACCAACTGTCCAATACAGTAAGCACGTATGCATAAGGCGTGCAACGCAGCCCATACCAGAAAGTCAGGTGCCGGGAACGTCGGGAAGCCCTGTCCGAGATTGACACTGCCGTGCTGTAGGTTGGGTGCGCATGCGAGTATTGTACACAATGAGAAATGACTACTGGTGCCTGTGAAGTAATAAGTACAACCAAGGTAGTCGCAACTGATAAAAGAGTAGGAATAGATCGCGTCCACATTTGAACGGACTGATTTTTGTGGAAGTATATAGCCTCGCTACGTGAAGATGAGCACCGTGGTGGTGCTGAGTGAATCAGGCGAGTATCGTTCAAGCGCTCCAAGGCAAAAGGTTGTGGCGTGAAGGTTTGTACATGAAGATCAATGTACTTGTAGTAATATAACCAGATAGATTTATGCAGCTAAAATAAGACTGATCGGTCTTGCTATTAGAATATAGCAGTTGTCGGCGATTGAGAATCAGATCTCGAGGCACAATGCTGATACCAATACTAACGCATAAGAGAGTATCATCTGCCCATGCACAAAGTATCTGAAGAGTATATTTCAATGTCTATTACAATATAAGCTTGCAGAGATACGTTTTATAATTATCGGATGCCAACCTATTGTTGATGTGTTTACTGTAGTTTCATCAATGTATGGTTCCGGTCTGGCGACGGATCACAAGACAACTTTTGGTAACTGTTGATGTACACGGCACTTGTAAGCACTGCTAGTGAAATCGCACTCACTTTCAACGCTAACGCAGAGAAGGCCGCAAACACATTGGGACTGAGTGCCTGTGCACGTAGTGCCGGTCGTACTAAACTTGACATTGTCATCGGCAGCTCTCTAGGTGAACACGGAGACGCTTGTTTTGAGAATATGCAGTACATACATACAAATATTTAGTGAACTAAAAATATGAAATTGTTTCCGTGATGTGAAATATTGGCTCTGTACGGGTGCGTGTCAGGTGTCAGCACAAGATAAATCCATGTCAAATGTCAAGTGTCAAATGTCAAGTGTCAAATGTCAAATGTCAAATGTCAAATGTCAAATGTCAAGTGTCATATGTCAACACGGTGCGTTTGGGCAGCTGTGAAGCATACTACAGTACTATTTAGCTCTCTACAGAGAGAGCGACGATGGTCTATATTTATTAAAAAAACTGTTTATTGCACGACTCCTCGGTGCTTAATAGTGCTCAGTATTGCTTTGACCGATACACCATAAGTCACTTGAAATATCTATTCATTTCACTATCAAACAGATTGGTCAATGGTCTATGTAGCCAACTCCCCTCGAGTGTACTATATACATTAATCGATCCCGTTTTACAACTTTAAAATAAATAATATAGCCCTGTTTCTTTCACAGATTTACAGTGTGACCTACCCGGCTGATCATGGTCTCTTGGTAGCGCACTATCAAGACATTCCACCTGGGATGCTTATCAACACACTTGGGGCTTGCCAGCGATTATACAAATACATTATACTTTTGCTTTTCAACTATTAAAAATTTCAAAATATGTAATGACTTGTTGCAAGCGATTATACAAATAAAATTACATATTAAACTTTTGCTTTCTTTTTAAGGGTTTATTGACTTGTTGCAAGCAATGTACATATACCAAATAATTAGATTACGTACTATACTTCTGTTTTCTATGCTCCAGTAATCCACTTAATGTCCTCCAAATACCACAAATAATAAAAGGAGTTTGGGGTGTCCCGATATGAGTTTTCCCTCGAGTGGCTAAATCCCTAGGGCACCCCATAAAGTTGAGGCAAGGGCAAACTCATGGCCCTCGTAAGGGGTAAATATATTCCCGGGGTGGAAGCTTGGTTGGTAAACTTTGCTTGTCTGGGGTGTTGGGCTTAGCCTATAGGGACAAGGGAATCGATTATATAGCCCCCCTGGGGTGATCCTTGGTCGAAAGGATTGATCCTGTCCGAGGTATCGAGTATCAATCCCGGCCGCCCAAAACTTCTGCGTATGCACATACGGACTGGAACGAAACCACTATATGAACTATATGGGCTCTGCTGCTTGCGGCATGTATCTAAATTTATGTATATTCCTGTCAGTATCTAAATTAATTTACTATCTTCCCCGCTAAGATAGTTTCTGAGCGAGCGCTGCACATACGGCAGGTTAAGGCTGAGCTCCTCCTGGATTGATATCACCCCAGGACAAGACAGGTAGGGCTGCAGCAGAGAGTTGAGGTACAACTGTTTGTCCTCCTGCTCCCGGAATAGATCCCACTTCCAAAACGGGATCTGTATGAAATTCCACCCCGTTTCCTGGAGACACATCAACTTCACATTGGTGGTGCCGTCCGTTCTGTAGCTGCGTGTCTGTGGGTCAACTAAGTAGTGGTGCGGCCCTTCCGCCTCAATGCATACTTTGGCATCGGGAAAGGCAAAGTCGACCGAGAAACCCACCTCCGTTTGATATTGCCTGGGATGGGGTACGTAATAGATCACGAGATGATATCAGGGGAGAGTAGGGGGGGGGGGCGCTACGGACCAGGATATATAGGCGAATGTTGCTGTGCGTTGCTGTGCGTTGCTGTGCGTTGCTGTATGTATGTATGTATGTATGTATGTATGTATGTATGTATGTATGTATGTATGTATGTATGTATGTATGTATGTATGTATGTATGTATGTATGTATAGATCCGTGATTTGCTATGTAAATATACAGAGCAAGCGTGTAGAGGCTTGCTTGTTGCTGGGCTTTGTATTAGCGCAACCTGCTAAGCTTTTTAAGCGAACAGGCGAGCTCATGCGTTCAAGTCTGGTCCAGATAGTGGCAGAATAAAAAGAATCCTCCTAAGGTTTGCTCTTGAATGAATATACATGCAGGGCCTAGATGAATTGCTTGAGTGAAGTAACGCTGCAAGGTTGAAAACCGAGCTGGTTTCGTTGTTCATTTACAAATGCAAATCAAATTTAATAACTACAAACGAACCGGACGAGAAGGAGCGTACTTAAAATTTAACAACATGGCCACACACTTCTGAGTTAGATAAACGAACAGAGGCAACAGCACACAAACAGACAACTGACACATCGCTACAACAGTTCACATCACACAGTAGTGGACACATGCACTCCCCTCAGAGACAAACCACTATTGAGTACCACCCACAACACGTTAACGAATACTCTTGCTATGTCCCTGACAAGACAGACAAAACCCTAAACCCCAAAACCCCTACATTCGCCACCGACAGAAACCAACAGCAGAACCACCCCATGCGCGTAGCCCTCTCCCCGCAAACGGAGGACGACACTTGCGCACGCACCTTATGGCCGTATCCAACCCCATGCTGACCATCACATCGTTGATGTTATTCTCGAAGCCAGAAACGTGCTTCTTCTGCGGAAAAGGTTGCACCAGGCTTGCCCCATACCCGCCCTTGTTTCGGCTGGAGCGGGGTTTGGTGGGGTCGCTATGTATGGCCCTGTGCGGCGAGAAGCACGCCAACATCACAGACGCCTGGTGCCTCATAAACCTACGGGATAGCACAGAAGTAATGTATGTGTGAGTGGATAGCCTTGAACGGTTTGTATATGGCGCAGCTAGCAGTATAGTCGATACAAACACGCCACGAGGAAGCTGTTGGGCAGGTGGGCTGTCTTGAATGCGAACTCTCAAAGCAACCACCATTGGCTCGGAGACAACATCCAGAGTACGTTCACCCACAGGGTACAGGCAACTTACGAGGGCTTTATGGGCGCATGCGATGACAGGAAAACAAGACACAATAAAGTGCCAGAAACAGGAACATATGCAAATACAAATGGTTGTGGCGGGTACACAAACATATACAGATACACCCATCCAGACCACACATCAACAACAGTCGCGCACAGCACCTTGTCTGGGCGTTGTGGGGACTGCGGAAATCGCCGACGTTCTTGGCCAGGCGTTCGACCATCTCCGGATGCATGCGCACGTGCAGCAGTGTCCACAGCACCGGCACCAGCTGATGCAACTCGTGCGACGACAGATGAGGTTGTCGTATGCTTGTCAGGAACTGCAGCACCTTCGGTGTCATGAGACTGTGTATGATCTCGCGTAGCTGGGGTGGCCTGAGCATGCCTGCCGCCCCGGCCGCTTGGCCTATGAGCCACAGAGCTTCGTCTGCTGAGAGAAGGTTTGGTACTTTTGAGTAGGGGGGTGGTGTGGTGGGTGGTAAGCCTGGCCTAAGTAGCTACATAGGTTCAGTATGGAATTCTAACCCTGATGTGATGTGTGTAATGCGTACGACAGGCCTTTCAGGCAAGTACTGTTGTTAATGGAAGTAAACAGTCGCAGAGCATGACAAATGCCCTAACTACAGCTTCACGACACGTATATATAAAAAAGCCGTAGTAGCTACGTGCGCTAGCCACGGCAAGTACTGTGGTAAAGCGACTGCGACAAATGACCCAACTAAAGCTTCACGATACGATACAAATGCATGAAGACGCCGTAGTAGCTAAGTGGATTTGCCACGGCAAGTGCTGTGATAAAGGACATATGAGCGAACTAAAGCTTCAAGATACGATACAAATGTATGAAGACGCCGTAGTAGCTAAGTGGATTTGCCACGGAAAGTGCTGTGATAATGGACAATGACCTAACTAAAGCTTCACGATACGATAAAAATGTATGTAGACACCGTAGTAGCTGAGTGGGTTTGCCACGGCAAGTACTGTGGTAAAGGACATATGTCCTAACTAAAGCTTCACGATACGATACAAATGTATGAAGACTCCGTAGTAGCAAAGTGGGGTTGCCACGGCAAGTGCTGTGGTATAGCAGCTGGGACATATGTCCTAACTAAAGCTTCACGATACGATACAAATGTATGTAGACACCGTAGTAGCTAAGTGGGGTTGCCACGGCAAGTACTGTGGTAAAGGACATATGACCTAACTAAACAAAAGCCGTAGCGCTCATGTAAATAACCGTTCACAAGGAACGGTTACAGCTGTAGCGCAAGGGAGGTCTGCTATGGTAAGTGCATCTAGTCACGATAAGTGTATCTAGTTACACAAAGTGCATCTAGTCACGATAAGTGTATCTAGTTACACAAAGTGCATCTAGTCACACTAAGTGCATCTAGTTGCACAAAGTGCATCTAGTCACACTAAGTGTATCTAGTTACACAGTGCATCTAGGTACGCTAAGTGTACCTAGTGACACAAAGTGCATCTAGTTACACAAAGTGCATCTAGGCACGCTAAGTATATCTAGTTACACAAAGTGCATATAGTCACGCTAAGTGTATCTAGTTACACAAAGTACATCTAGGTACGCTAGGTGGTCTTGATGCCGATGGCCCAAGGCCCGTAAACGCTGTCTATACTACGCCGTGGTGACGTGGGTAGTCAAGTACGCCGGTGCTTCTGTGTCTCGTGAAAGTGCTATCCTCCGGTTGCTATGCGTACGTTGCTATGGCGACCAACTTCCACACAAAGTCTGGACAAGCAACTAAACACAAATCGAATACGACCTAAAAAGCTACGAACAACAAACACGCACCCAGTTACAGTCGCAGACATGCCAAGTGTGAGACGTGTGTGAGGGAGGTGCAAGCCCGTCAGAGCATGTACATATAACCTTAAAAACCCTAAAACCAGCCGCTGTGCTGCTAGCGGCTTGTTCCTCTTGACATGGGTCGTAGTACCAGCCCGCACGAACCAAGCACCCCGTGTCGAGGTTTAGGGTTTAGAGTTCCGGGTTTGCCCACATGCCTAACCCAACAGATGACCAAACATACCGGAATCGCTGATCCGCATCCGCCCCACATTTCGGCACAGAATCCGCAGGAGGTTATCACACTGTATACTCGCAGACGCCATCGCATTGACGGCAACCATCATCTCACGCATGGACGTGTGCTTGTACTTGCACAGCGTCTCAAACCGCGCCCGCGTGCTGCTCCAAAAGCGGTACGTCCCGCAATTGAGGTAGGCAAACGACTGCATGATGGTGGCCAGTTCATTGGTGCTGAACAGGTCGACACCCTCACACACACGCCTGTCGCAGGCGTCGTGCAGGTCGACGTTGAAGATCATATCCAGACGCTCAAATAGCTCACACAGCATGGTTACCTCAGACGGCGCCAGTAGCGATACGGACGCTGCTGTGGGAGATGGGTCATGCCAATGTATGAATGTGTGCAAGTGTATGAACTGGCTCCAAGGAGTGGTGGGACAAGAAGGATGGGATGCGGCTCAAGACACGGGCACATGAACAATACGCACACTTGTAACTACACTGAAGATGAGCCATGCCAATGTATGAATGTGTGGATTAATCAACCATACGCACACATGTAACTACACAGTGGATGAGTCATGCCAATGTATGAATGTGTGGATAAAAAAACCATATGCACACATGTAACTACACAGTGGACGAGTCATGCCGATGTATGAATGTGTGGATGAATCAACCATACGCACACATGTTACTACACAGTGGATGAGTCATCAGTTGTCATAATAAAAGACAACCCGAAGGGATATCGGGCGGAGTGTATTGGTATGATACCAGATAATGTTATGCTGATAGACCCATTAACCACACTTTGCTAATATACTTAGATAGTTTGATATACATAGAGAAAGGGAGTGCACTACTATGACCAACACACGGACCGAATGCACACCCCAAATACATGAGAACGGGACAGTCCTTGCCACCAAACTCATGACTCACAATCTCATACGCCTCATACCTCCCTAGCCACCACACCCATACCTCACTATCACCTACGAGTTTGTCCATGGTGCCACGCACACGCACACCATATCTGTGGCATACCTGGACGGGAGTCCCAATCTACTGAGCCGTTCAGCACCTTCTGTTCAACCGCATCCGTCGGCAGCTCAGCAGTGGCCAGTGCTTCCACGTGGGATTTCAACATGGTCGTCAGTCCGCTCATGAGCTGTGGGTGGGGATGGGGGCAGAACGGTGTGTGTGAGAGGTAGTTACAATATAGGACCAAACGAGATCATACGTATGATAAAGTAGAACGTAGATGAGGATACAGAACACAAATAGCAAACAGAGCAATTAAAACCACAGCCAATATAAAGATAGATAACAGAATATTTAAACAAGCGACAGCCAATATAAGTACAGATAACAAAATAATTTAAACCACAGCCAATATAAACATAAAAATAATATAATAATTTAAACCACAGCCAATATAAATATAGATAACAAGACAATTTAAACCACAGCCAATATAACATTAGGAATAGAAGACAGAATAATATAAACCACTACCTATATAAATATTGATAACCGGATAATTCACAACCACAGCCAATATATACATGAATAACAAAACAATTTGCATCATAGTCAATATAACATTAGCAACAGAAAACAGAATAGTTTAAACCACTGCCTATACAAACATTGTTAACCAGAAAATTCAAAGCCACAGCTAATACAACAAGACAGAAGAGGGAGAGTGTTGAATTGCTTCGGACCAAACGCACATTAGAGAAGCGCTGCACAGTGAGTAATAACACAACTGAGCCAGGCACACATAACATAACCACAAGGATACGCAAGCAGATCTACGTACAGAGCTCCACCGTTGGTTGGCAGCAGTAGTGTGAGTGTAGTGTGGTGTACTCACGTGTATATATGAACGCCTTGTGTAGCGACAGCGTGTCCGTGCTCAAGCATCGGAACTACTAAATACAATGGATGTCTTACCTTTGCAATGGATCGGTCCCTCTGTTTCGTGAGGGTCTTGAGACTCCTTGTGATCTCGAGCGTTTCCTCAAGAGATAGGCTGATGAAAAGAGGTCTCACGGGTGAGAGATCGTTTGAAAAACGCTAGGGAATTGAAAAAAACACCACTTAGCCGCAAACAAAGTACTGAATGCATATAAACCTTTCTTAGGTTTATCACTGCACGACGCTTGAGACGGCGCCTACTTGCACAGGATGCCTACAATACAACCTCAACCAAACACCCATCTCTGAATATGTTCTCGTTCATGATCAAACCAAACACCCACCTCTGAATACGTTCCTGTACATGATCAAACCAACCACCCACCTCTGAATATGTTCCTGTACATGATCACGCAGTGTGCCGTAGGCCAGTTGCGCCACCTTAGACCTCCCACTCAGCCCCATGCACGCGCTTATCAGTCGTTGGGTTGTGAGTACGGTACCACTGGGCCCTCCGCGGGTGTTTTCGGCCGCGCGTTGGTTGATTTCCCTGTCCTAATGTGTCACGTAGTACGGCTTCAATAGTTTATTCCGGTGGCTATTCTAGGTCGTTATCATGTTATATCATTGTATGCTGCACCACCAGGTCTTCTACCTACTATACCATGTCTGTCTGGCTGGGAGTAGATTCCCAATCCTACTAACACTCTCTGATTGGGCCATGGGTGGCTGTGTTTTGTATAGCAATATATCTCAGCACCCACTACTGCTGTGTATGTCATCAAGCTCTGGCTGTGCTCAATTGAATGCTAATGTGCCCCGTTTCACTACTAGCAAGCTATGATAGTATAGTCGAGTAGTGTTCTGGTACAGCGAGATGCGTAGAGTCACCTAATGCGACATTGGATAGCTAAGCAATGCCGAATTGTATCAGATTATATGAGCAATGAAAACAGGGCTCAGTGACGGTGTGCTTGTTGGCGAATAGATCGGTGGAGACAAAAATATATTGACAAACATAGATACAAAGAACATATAACAAATTCGTGTCATTTATACAGAAATAAAAGTGCAAAATTCAATATGTAGGTATACTTTCACTTTTAGAATTATGCAAGCCATCGACTCTACAAAAAGAAATCTCAATATCATATTTGTGCAACAAAAGATGAATATATATATATATATATATATATATATATATATATAGTATAGTATATAAGTAAATAAACACACAACTACAACACACTATAGTAGTACGTA